>NC_031495.1:40304835-40369028 GCF_000237925.1 Schistosoma mansoni | reverse complement strand
ATAAAGTCACAAAATGAATGATGGGATGCTTCCGGTTTCGAAAAATATTAGGTGTCAGTAAGCGATTGTGCATTGACAAGGAAGTGTTCGTTATTATTTTGATATATATGATGTAGATCTTTTCTGAAGCATTGAAGTTGTAATTGACGATTAGAAGAACGATGTCGCTTTTCCTTTGTTGTTTAATTGAATCAACACAGTTCAATGTAAATTTTGTGTCTATGAACAACCGAGTTTAATGCACTTATCTCATTCACAAAAACGATCTCATGGAAAGAAAGTGTATGACCATCAAAGTCAATTGCAATACGCTTTGCTGAACTCAGTGACAACGTAGCGTGCACATGTCAGGATGTGAACAGTTATTAAAAGTCATCAACTTCCCCTTGTCAAAATATCGTCACTTGTTCTTTGTACTCAAATTAATTTCATTCAATCTAAAAATGCAGTCTTGAAATAGAAGAGAAATTGAAGGTGTACTGAGTTCTGCATGATGCACCATGTTGACCATTTTCCACAGAATGTAATAATCACATAACTCAGAAATCACCATCACATCATTCAGTGACAGTTACAGGTTTTGTATTTTTCTTGACCTTGACCTACGACTGGATCACCGGATACCTAAACTGAATATTATAAACCTCCTACCCCCTTCTCATTGTCTTTTGACTACATCTATCTTAATCTTCACATCTATCTTTTCCAATTCACATGAACCCTTTTTTATCGTAATCACATTGATAACATCTCTCTTATTACTCATTATATTCACACAACAATATTATTACGATTTCTATTATCATTATTATCTCAATTAACAAGATGAAATCCCCCTACTGTGCATTTTATTCACACGATGTTTTCTTCATTTCTGCTATATTACCATTATACTGATTGGGACTTGACACTACTTTAAATCATTCTGGCCTTTATTAAGTGACCTTTCTAATTTATAAATAACACAATTTTTTAGTATATAAGTCGTAACAAGTCCAAACGTCCACCATTTTAGACATTGTTAAATTCATTAATACGTCTTATTTTGGGCTTTGTAGAATATGATAATTATGGAATTATAACTGTTGAACCTGGTGATTAAGTGATTGAAAACAACTTTCCGCTCAAATATTCTTCATTAGTGAATATCCTATGAGGATTTTGAAACTGCTGAAATTTAGATAGGTATTAATATATTAATGTCAGTGTTTGTTTTAGGTGATATAAGTGGTTTAAGATTGATAAATCATTACATTTCAAAGAAATAGAAGGGATTTACCATTGATGAAGTCTGGTCAGTAGATGACATTGAAATACGTGCAACATAATCGACACCAATACGTTCTGCTTCATCAGTTGCTAAAGTATATAGTACCTGAAATAAGAGATACCCATTGGTGTCACTGGTTGGCTTTTAGATATGTAATCATCATCAAAACTTAAGCAGTAAAAGTATTCGTAGGCAACTCGAAATTCAGTACATCTATCAAAACGAGCGACTAAGTGTGGTGTCATACCATATACAATGTATATGTAAATATTAGTTATACGTCCCTAGAATCTATTTATATGGAGTAATTTTAAGAAATAAAAAACGAGTTGATGCTTCGAACGGAGTTGCTAGGACAAACATAACTAATAACTATTAGAAAAAGTGAAGTGTGGAATGTAACAAGTGATCCGAGCACGAGTCATTCTACCGGTTGACTAGTTAATTTATATAGCAAGTTTTATCAGTCCTGGTTGGTTGATGAGTGACTAAATCTAAATACAGATTCAGCAAGCCTATTACGGACTTATCAACTTGTGTGGTAGATGAGATCGTTTGGCTATTTGAGGGTGGGTAAACTCCTCAGAAGTTTGTTATTTTTTACTGTACGGATACGGAAGATAGTCTGTGAAAGTAGAAGAGATACGTAGGTCGTAGGCATTTGATCATAGAAGTCTTCGAAGCATTTCTTGAGTATAGTGAAAAAAAAGAGTGATCAATTATGAAGTAAGACGCAAGATAACTGGTTTATTATGATTAAGCAGAAATTCAATAGAGCTAAAAGGAAACGTAATTCAACAGGTTATCCACGTTCTGTTTTGTAATCACATCGGTTTCACGAGCTAATTTTGTTATTTGTCCGATTAAATAAAACTTAATAAAAGTTATGAACTGAGTTTTTTAATGTATGGCACTCATAACAGGTCATCTGAATAGTAAGGAGTGGTTTAAAAATTGAACCATTTGAATTGTAAAGTCACCTTATATTGAAACCGCTATTATCCGAAAAATATATCAATTATGGGATGAATCAAAATAGCTTAACGTTATACAAAAAGGAAAACTAAGTGGGTGCGTTTGATTGTTACTTACTACTAATAGAATGATACTTCACAAAATTAGGTTAAAGTAAATTAAGTTTACCAAATATACACAAAATAAAAACAACGGGTACCTGTCTAAAGTGAACTCTCCCATCGTTATCTACTACTGACTCATAAACCCCGATTGGCAGGTTCTCTCCACATGTTTGCAGAGGGTCTAACTTTAATATGAGGAGAGATTCATTAAGTTCTAGCATCTAAAAACATGCATCAACAGATGACATCAGATTGTACCTGTCTGTTGAATAATTCATCTTTTTCATTGATAGCACCACCAGTGGTATACCAACCAACTATGTCTAAATCTGGATAAACTTGTTTGCATTGAGATTCACGAGTGCTGTAAAACTCAGAGTTAACTGACATATGTGGTTCATCAAGTAATAACTCAAAGGAATTCGATATCTGACAGATAAGCGATAATATGGACTCGATAAATATACGTACTTCAACATGATGACCTTCTTGCTTCCCGAGCAAAGCTCCATACACTGTAACAGATATAGAGTTTTCCTTCACTTTGTTACGCGTCCAATGTTCCGATATATTTAAAATAACAAGCGGATGTAAAAGCACTGATGCGGATCCTGTCCCAGAAGTCACATTACTGACATCGACATTAATATCCACTTCCATTTGATGGTTAACTTGAAAGTCTTTGAAACTAAATATTTGTTTATGGTAATGGTCACAATAAAACTTTGGAAAAAATTATAAACGAACTACTCTTTATCATTATACTACCTAAAATTTTCGATTTACAAAATTGAGATCACGGGCCGACCAATGTTAGACCACCATTGAAAACTTGAGAGCGCTGGACGGCCGTTTTGTCCTAGTGTGGGACTCAGCAGCGCGTATCACGGGTCCAACACGCGGGACTCGAATCCAGAATCTCCGGTCTCGCGTGAACGCTTAACCTTTAAACCACTGAGCCGGCATCCAATGGTGTTAATGTCTAGCTTTAACGAATCCACGTCCTATATTAGGGTGAAATGGACGTCCAGTGCCTCCAGCTTTTCAATGATGGTTTAACATTGATAGGTTCAGAATCTCAATTAAAACTCAACAATCTCCACAACCGAATACTGATAATTACTAAGGTAGCTGATCTTTTTAGGTTAGGAATGTGAACACTGACAGTATCAGATGGACAACGTGCAGATGTCGATGAACATGTGTTTTATTATGTGACCAAATACGAACAGTAAAAGCACGGTTAGGAAATCGTTATCAAATACTTAACTTCACATAAAACTGCTACGAATTATTTGTCGACTGTGGTGCCGCATTTACTTTATGTGAGCAGAAACGTTTGAGATTACTAGCTTGCCTAAATTAATTCGAGTGATGAAAGAGCTCTAGCCAAAACAAAACACTAAAAGCTACGAACTGTTTCTGATCAGAACAGTACACAGAAAGATGAATAAAGTTATTAGTGTTAACTGATTTAAATTGTTCATTTTCTCAGCAAGACGTGCATAAAAACGAAAATAAGATAACAGATATATAAAAATGCACTGGTGGTTTTAAATTGTCATTCATTACCTTCATAAACAGTAACTCTAATTCATTGAACACTATTTTTGTATGCACTTCAGAAAACTGGTTGAAGATTTATGAACGTAGTGTTGTTTTCTTGTGGCTCTCTGAGGTAGTTTTATTTCAATCAGATTAAGCGACTAAGTTGAACATTCATCTATAAGAGATCTTAATAGAACAAGTTTAATTACACCATAGCTTTTTATCCACTTAGTATCACTTTATTAGTGGCTAATACAGATAGCAGAATTTACGAAGTACTGTCTAACATATTTAATGGTCTTTCATGTTGTACACTGGGTACATTATGGGGAGTGGATATTTAAGAAACTGCAGATGTGAACGGAAAAAAATTCACCAGAGAAGTTTGCGCTACTTATTAACCAGGTATAGCTCTATGTTCTTGGATTGGAGCAAGTCTTTCTGTGTGGGAGAAAACGATATTAGACAACTTTTCTGGGTGGAATATGTAAATTATAATTCGAAGCACTCCAGTGACTGAAATCTGAGTTTGGTAACAAAACCCTGGACTTTTATTTTACATTTATGTAATCGGAAATCAGGACCATTTTGAAAAAAAAAATACATACGACCCGTATTTTATCTAAAACATCAGCGTTTTTATTAATGTAAAACTATCACCACATGACGGGTTAGCACTAGAAGTATGATAACAAACTTAAGTGAAAACTGGACGATAGTCAACAGAGAATGCATTAGCAACCAGTGATATCGCAAAACCACCAGTGAACAATTTGTAGAGAGTAACTATGTTTTTCAAATAATCTTGATAACAACCCTTAGACTTCATAAACCTCTAACCTCTAAGACCAATTGGTTACTTTTGATTGTCGTTATTCACTACTCACAATTATTGCGTACATAACCTGGGTCTACACAACCAAAGTTTTGTTTACCTAATTTTGATAAGCCCCTATAATTTTATCAGTCTAAATGAAACGTTGAAGTTTACCAGCTTGTTTAAATAACTCGTAGTACACTACTACTTTCCATATTGTTACGATTGCAGATGATGGAATTAACTGTCAATTAACACATTATTAGTTTTTGGTGATAGTCCCAGTCTACTTAACTAGGGCTTGTAGTTGGCAAAAAAAGGATCAAAAACATGAGGATGCTCATTCATACCATAAAAGGATTGCCTTAAGTATCAATCATTACCGTTAAATAAACCTTCATGGGATTAATCCAGTTTGCACATGAATTCCAATGATTTATAGCGCTTTCGATTATTGAAATGATTCTAAGTATGGTAAAAGGTACTTAACTCTATCAATCTGGCATCATGTATCTTCATGAGTATATGGGATTAAGGGAAATGAGCTTTGGGCTTCACAATATAAAGCCGGGTCCAAAAATCTATTTACGGACAATAGTAGATGGATTGAAAATGATACTATTCAACTAAACACAGAAGCTTGATGACGGAAACAATGATATAAAGTTTGAAAGAGGGCTGAGCTAACAACGTCAAGGAAATGGGTACAAAAACAGTATGCAATACTTGATTGATACAAACCTACGATATGGTTAAGAGTGGAAATTATCTTAAATATATTTGGTCATATTGCCAGTAAGCAGTTCAGGTTTGAGCAAAGTTATGAGAAACGAACATGAAAATTCACTCTTATCTATGAATCGATAGAAATAATCCGATGGTTGAGGAGCACGATATGATACGAAAACACACTTATTTGTATTTTGACAGCTATCTCATTGAACTCAGAAAGGATAATATTACTAGACTATGGTGATATTGACCTTGGCGACTTGATTAGTAACGCAAATGTCCAAAAGTCATCTATGCATGTACTACATCCAATGTCTTTAAATGGTTCAAATGGTTGTGGACAGTATAGAAGATTTCGCTTAACGAGCTTCTGTGTCTATTAGCAGTAGATCATCAATACCTCCAGACAGGAACCTAGGTATATTAATGATAATATAGGGAAAAGATATTGGTAAATCAAAATATGATGTTATCCTTAGTCCTTAAGAATAGGTCAAGTTGCCTCCTAAAGGACTCCTGGGAAGTCTCTTGGACTAGCTCAGTCGGCAGAGAATTCCAGCATTTGATAACTCTTACGGAGTAGAAGTTGTGTCTGCAGTCCGTTCTGCTATGTTGGGTCTCCAGTTTCTGGGTGTTACCCCTTAGGTTAGTATTGTGACTAAGCTGAAGTAGATGTTTGAAGAGATGACCAGAAATGTTAAGGATAATGTAAGCCATTAGAAGGCCACCTCAAGACGCCTATATTACAATGGGTAAGGGTTAAGTGATTGGAGGCGCTCTTCATAAGGTTTGAATTTGAGTCCCCGAACTGATTTCGTGGCTCACCGTTGGAAACGTTCCAGAGTGTTCTTATCCTTTTGGAGAGAAGGAGGAAATACTACGTTTCCGTACTCTAAATGGGAACGAATAAAACCATCGAAGATTATATGGAAAGTTCTACCGTCAAACTAGCCAAAAATGCGCTTCAATGTTATCAGTGCAACGTTTGCTTGAAATGCGTTTTTGTCACAGTTAGCGTACGACTTGAAGTCGTAGGGTACCAACACTCATCAATCATTTTCCACTTGTGATACTTCTAGAGAGGAGTTTCTTATGTTGTAACTGTAGTCTGCAACATATCGCAGATGGACTACTTCGCATTTTGAAGTGTTGAAGGTAAGTCCGTTGTCATCTGCCCAACCTTAAAGTCGAGTCGGATCCTCCTGAAGTGCCGGTATATCTCCTTGGTTGCGTATCTCTCTCCAAAGTTTCACATCATCAGCAAAAAGCAATAAGTTAGACGATACTTGTTGTGGAAGATCGTTTATATAAATCAAGAATAGAAGAGGTCCTGGTATTGAGCCCTGGGGGACTCGATTAGGACACTCCATGGCCTGAGAGAGAGTCAAGTTAACCGTGACCTTAAAATTTCGATTTTTTAGATATCAAGTGAGCCAGTCAATTAGAGGTGGTTTGATATCCAGTCGTTTAAGCTAACTGACAAAACATATATGGTTGACCCTATCAAAAGCTTTTGAGAATTCAAGGTAAACGATGTCAACCTTCCCCTTGCGATCAAGGATGGTCGTCCATCTAGTCACCACAGTCAGTAGGTTGGTTATAAAAGAGTGACCCTCTCGGAAACCATGCTATTGGGGTGGGAAGAATAATAAAGAAGGATAGTAAGTAGTCATGTATACCATCGCATATCAGGGACTCCATAATTTTAGGTATAGTGGGAAGCGTTACCTGTCGGCAACTCGAGGGTTCGTTGCGCCAACCTCTTTTGAAAATTGGTGTGATATGAGCCAGCTTCCAAATTTCTGGTAATTTGCCTTGCCTTAGCAAGTGTGAGAACATCACGCTAAGCTATGTTGCCAAGATTGGAGCTGCTCCCCTCAGTATGGCCGAATAAGCCATATGAGGACCAGGAGAAGTGTCTTTTCTTAGGTGCCGCAGTTTACGGAACACCAGGTTAGCGCTCAGGTTGACGTCGGGAAGTCCTGTGCAGTTGCAGATGAGGCTTTCATCAGTGTAGTTGATGTGGGTAGGTTGAAATGTCTGAGAGTACTGTTCAGCTAAAAGTTTAGAGGCATCATCGGCGTTATTGGTTGAACCATTAGGACCTAGCAGTTGGGAAATTCCAGTTTAGGCTTGTTGAAGAGAAGCTGCGTAACGGAATAAGCTTTGCGGGATTGAGACAAATTTACCAGTAAGCTTTATCTGGTACTGAAGCCTGTCTTCTCTTATTGCCTTTATGCATATGTTCCTTGTATGTTTATATTGCCTGTACGCGCTGTCGTTATCATTTCGTTTGTATTCTGCCCAACAGTGCGTTTTGAGGCGTAGCAAACGAAGAGTGCGGTTCTTGATGAATATATGTTGCTTGTAGCTTTCGGGTACCATTTGAGGAACTGAATGCTTAGTAGCACATAAGAGCGTGTGCAGTAAGAAGTCCCAAGGAGGATCCACTTCAAGTTGAGGGTGAACATCCCAATCCACATGTTGTAGATAGTCCTGTAAAGCTGACACATTCAATCGTTTGAAATTCCAGCGCCTGTCGTTGATGGATTATCTTAGCTCAGTTTTTGCTGACAAAACTGAAGGATATAATGTCGTGATCGCTTTTCCCCAGGGGAGCCAGAATTGTGAGGTTGTCGACTAGGGATTCTTCGTTTGTAAATACCCAGTCTAAGCGCGACGGCGTATGGCCGTTATTCCAACGAGTTTCTGGCTCCACATTTTCGAATAATGCCAGATCCTCGATGAGGTTGAAGAACCGAGCTTCAGTTGAGTTTTCACTTCCAATATAGGTATGTTCCACGAAGTGGACTCTAGGAAGATTGAAGTCCCCTAGAATCAGGATATGAGAGAATCCCAGACGCGTAGATCGGGCTAATCCTTCCAATAAACGATTGTCGTACTCCATACCAGCACTGGGCTTCCAGTAGATGACCCCAACCAGATATCTCGAGGTGGTAGATAATCTTACTGAGCACCATACGGATTCATCAAGGTTGATAAACTCTTGGTTGTGAAGTCGGTGTACCTCCAGGTATGATCATATGTATAAGGCTACCCACCCCCATTCCTGTTTTTCTGTCGTTGCGAAACAGAGACATCCCAGGTATTGCTAGCTCGTAGTTCGTAAACTGAGAAGATATCCAAGTTTCAGATATTCCTATCAGATGAGGATTATTAGCGTTGCTGAGTTCACGTAGCTCATCCATTTTATTTGGCCAAGTTCATGCTTCCAGTTTGAAACGCGCTAGCTTCAATTCGGTGTCTATGTGTTGAGCCATTATAAACTATTTTATTTGTTTTCACTCACTTCTTGATTTCATGGAGCAGTTCTTACGTCACTCATGGAGTCCAACGAGGTTCATCTAGCATGAGCACTAGCGAAGTCCAAGTTGTCTGTCGGTTGACATATTTTTAAGCTAGATGAGTACATTTCTTCCTAAACAGTAAGGTGACGGAAGTCAGCGACTGTAAATTTTCCTGGAAGTCGGCTTTTGTTAACATGAGAAGAACAGAGACAAAAATTTACTTTAGAACATGAGGGATTTCGAAGTAGTTTATGGGCGGTTGTCGATAGTTTGCGAAGCGTTCGATTTACGCTAACTATTAGTTCGAAAGTATGAACAGATTGCAGTACCCACTCGTGATTTGGTGCAGATGTGTGACTTAGCGTCTTCAGCTAGTGTGTGTGTCCAGCATCAGTGTCGAAGATTTACAAAACTATTTCTGATAAGTCTTGCTAATTGAACGCTATACTCTGATCCTAAGCTGGTCTCGTAACCCCCAAGCTAAATCTACACAGCAACTTGAACACGAGAGAAAAGGCGCAAAGTATGCGAGAAGAACTTTACTCCAAAGGTTCATTTATGTACAGAAAATATAAAGTTTTTATAGTATTTCAGAAGTCCTCGGGTTTTCCCGAAAATTCTGCAATGATACTAAACATAGTATCAGTGTAGTAATCCAACAATCAGAAACTTTACACGTGAATTTTCACTTTCGTGATGTTTCTGGCAAACTTCTAGTGAATGCTGGCTGGACAAAATGTGTCTAAATGTGTTTTCAGAGCCTTTCTTATCTTTTGCGAGAAATTTTCTGGTTCACCTCATGAATTTCCGAAATTTATTTCCCTCCACATGCGCACTGTAAATTCTTACTAAGCTCTCTGCTTGTCATGCACGTGCATGATGCGTGAACATGCCAAGTCCGTCTGGAGTATATGTATTTAATAAGAAGGAACACACTGTTTATAATATGTATACACATATTCTTTGATCTTCCACTCACATCTATTGTGTGTTCATCAACCCAAGCTGGTCCCAGACTGTCATCTACAGCTTCCCTTCTGGTGTCAAAAGTATACTTAAACTGTTATCCTTTAGGCTTCCAGTGACTCCTGTCTTGAGCTGTCAAATGCAGCACCTTTCATGAGACACCCCCATCGAAAATTACTTAGAATAAGTCTTGTAAGCAGCGTCCACCACACCTGTAAAGTGATCTTACACTCCATGAACCATCTCTTACAGACCAAACTTGGTAAGTATTTTGTGTTTTTATCTTCCGAAAGTGTATTTATACCCAGAAGTTCTGGTATTAATCTCGTGCCAGCGGGTATTCCTAGTTGTGTTGACAGAAAAAAGCAGAATAGTAGTTTTGGGCCTTTATTTAAATCCTGGTGAGTACAGTGTAAAGAGAGTTTGTTATCCTAATAAATTTGTTCCTCTATCATTATACGTTTTGTTGGAAGCACATCTGAGATCTGTGAATCCAGGAAGAGCCAATAGTAAAGCATGGCTAATTAAGGTGATAATCATTTCGTTATGCACCGCCCTCATCTTCAGACAGGTATACAGACAAATGTACCTCTTAGAGATTCCAATCGCTCTCCCAACAACAGATATTCTAAATAAGTCAACTTATTTTGAAGAAACCCGAAATGGTTTCTTCACAGCACTTATGTACCCATAAGATGTTTGTGAATAATAATAATGATACCCAAGTGAACAAGCTTCCTCTTCCAGTCATTATGTTGTAATGTATACTACCGTGTGCAGCCTCATACGAGAATTTCCTATTCTGCTTTCCAAACATTTACTGACAACCTACATACTAATGCCTCTCCTTAGTTTGTACACTGTCTAACAGTTTTTTGTATCCTAAGTGTCCTTCAGTGGGATGACGATGTAATATTATTCGAGATGGAATTTGATAGTTGTTGTTTGACATGGCTGGGTGCAGTAATTCCAGGGCTAAGGTAACCCCTATTATAACAACTTACATCACTATTATTGATTCAGTCCTTATATAAGTCCTTTATCAAGTGAAGATTTTGGGCAGTTGTTACTATTCATATTTCCTAATCCTTCACACTGAGCAGTCATATGGATGGAATTCTTTACATCTCTTAGCTATTCAATATTAAATGGACCGACATCTAATCTCTAAATGTTCAGGGAGTTATACATCCTGTTGATATACTTTTCAGACTCGATCAGACGTGTCACCCTTTGCAGAAACGTGTGCCGAGGAGAACAATAACACAAGCACCGGTTGTTTAATACACCCTCCCATAACGGCTTAGATCAGGCGCAAAGGCACCCTAAAGTTCGGGATTCTCTCACACCCAGGTGGCCCATCTTAAAGGGCAAGAAGCAAATGTCGACATAATGGTGCTTGCCCACCAGCCTCACAAATTTCGATATGTCTCATCGGAACGTAGTTACAAGTCGACTAAGGATAGAGTTGATACAAAAGAGTGATAACATGACACAAAATCTGTGATAAGTCACTCTTTATTCGGGCATTTTTGTTTTCAAGTCATTATTCCACCAAATAAACCTCAAATGGTACTTAACTCCATCAGGAGATTTTACCTGTAAATAGACCCCTTTTACATCCACTGTTATTGTAAATGGTTACTGTCTAAAACTTAACGAGACCCTCATTGGTGAAGCTACTAAATGCTTAGCTACAGGTCCTGATACTTCGCTTATTAGTTGGACGCGATTCTAATTCGAACGGGATTCTTTATGTTTATGACCTGGTGGTTTGGTGAATGTCAAAAGTAACCTTCTTTATACACCCTTTCCTGATGTACTCTTTGACCACTTATTAATAGTGTGTTCACAAGACAGTTTGCCCTACAAATATGTTCTTTTTCTGTCAAAGTTCCCAATTATTCCCTCATGGTTAAATTGTAACGTGTCCTTCAGAATCTTCCAGCGGTCTATCGAAAGTTAGCTATTGTTGAACTTCCAGAATATTTCAACCAACATAGTCTTTTTCATCTCATTCGGAGATAAAGCTCTTCCTTCCAGATAACCTTACCTGAATTCCTTGCCGGAAATTTTGTTTATCACTCTTTCCATATCCAGCCTGGATCTTATGTCGGCTCATATAATCTCGGTTATCAATTGGACTGGACTTTTCACAAGCCAATCCAAAGGTGCTTTCGTTGCATATGACTTGTTACTGTTTATGGGACAATGTTCTAGAACTTGGTCGGCCTCTAGAACATTAAACTAGAAAAATACTATCATTTAGTTTACAGAGATTTCCAAACTGCACACACTAGATAAATAAGATGAAGTAGCAAGCGTTAGCATACCCAGGATAATTGCTTCTGCCAATTGTAGTTCAGGGTCTGTATACCTCACTGGGACCTAAGCTATTACATCATAATATGATAAAATTATGAAATTGGCATTGGAGTACTTTCATACTTGTCTAATGGAGGTTTGGAGCAGCTAGTCGTTTGATGCAGTGTTAATCCAAAAGAAACAGGTACTCCGTGATCTATATGGATGATTAATCCGCCCGGGCCAGACAAAAATCCTGTGACCTCTTAGTTGACGTCTAAGACATACCTTGCAGTCCATATATAACCGGTATTATCTCAGTACGATAACCGGGTGGATCATCAACCTTGGTGGCTGGCTAAAGTGACTAATCTTACGGCAACAACAGTATGTATTAGTGAGAATAGATAAGAGAAGCTCAGATTGGGACAATTGAAGCATCGGCCAGTTCGTGGCGTAGTTATTCATGACCTTGATGAGATTTGTTAAACTGTTCAACACTTAGTCATCTACCGTTAAATGAATAAATAGTTCAACTTCATTGAGTTTAGCTGGGCCAAGTGATATTTCTCTGGATTGACAGTGCTATGGATTCTCATCACTTAATTACATATGCACCTAGATCAGTACACTGTCTTACTTAATCCACAAACTTTAATTTCTTTGATAATCCATTATCGGTCACTGACACTGAAGTTGCCACATGTATTCAGAGTTCGACAACGTTTTAACCAGTAACCTATTCTACTATGAATCGTACCCACCAAGTGGAATCAAACGACAGAAGTGTGAAGGTTCAAAGATATATTTGATAGGCTATCAGTATATCGTGGATCGACTGGTCCAATCTGGCTAGTGATTGCAGGGGATGTTGAGCACAGCGTTACCACTCGTGATCTGGTGCGGATGCATGACCGAACTCCTTCAGCTAGGTGGGTCCATTAAAACTAGTGTGGTGAGCATCCAGTGTCGAACACTTACAGAGCTATTTATTTTGGAGATTTATTTATCACTACAATATTTTTAATTCCTTTGTGAAACCAGGATGATCAGCCAATTAGTCCATGATATATTAATGACCATGTCTAAATAATTGTCTATTCGTAACAATCACCAAATTTCGTATGAAAATTGAGATTATCACACAAATCATCAGAACAACGAGCCAAAGTCAGTTATCTAATTGTTGATTAATAATAATTCTTTTCTCAAAATTCAAGTTGTAAACCAGGATAAAACTGCTTTCATTTCAACCGATAACTTCCTGTTATCATGTATGTGACTGATAAAAACACAACCGATACTATTGGTAGTCATGAGCAAAATACAGTGTCAAACAGTAACAGGAATTGTCGATTATGATCTAACGATAAGGTTGGTTGAACATTAATCCGCGATTCAGAACACTGTTAAATGACAACTAAGGTTGTTGAGACAGAATAAGAATTTCAAGTATACCAAATGCAAACTAAAGACAGTTTATTGTATCCACGCTTAAGATTCGTGATCCTGTTTGGGCAAATAGTATTTCAGTCCATTAAAGAATTAAATACATCACGGTCGGGAGGTATGGATTTGGTTGGAAACTTTTATCCAGGTTCTCTTCAAAAACAATAAACAAGTATCAATGAGATCAAATCGCTTTCCAAGCAAGGTTTAGGAATAGAAATGGTCGCCATTCGATAGGAAAATAGATACTACACTGTATATGGGCTTCGTGAGACTAAAAACAACAAATATTTATACTTTCACAACTTATTTGTGGTGTTGATGTGTTAAAATGATCAAGTTTTTTGGGTCATAGCCACTGTAAAAAATTAACAACTGAAAAACAGATAGTTTTTCTTGAAAGCCGAAATAAAAATACGTTACATTGTCCATTACATTATTCTAGAATGTTGAAAAGATTGAAATGGTAATTAGTTCTAGCTCTCCATACAGCAAGAAAATAAACACCATAGAATATGATGTTATGATAATTCTGTCAGTTTTAGTGATATCGGGAGTTCATTCTTTCTGATGAGTTAGGGACTATTGTGAGGATATGTACATATATATTCTATCATTGAACGAAGAAATAACTGAAAGATTCAAGCAAAGACCGACACCTTCATTAATCAAATGTCTGTATTCATCTATTTCGTTATATATGAAAACTGTTTAAATGAATAATTTTTTTTAAAAAGATGAACGTAGTCGACACGTTCACACCTTTATTAGTTAGTTCAATTGAAATAGTGGTAGGTTAATGACGTACAAAAAAGGAAATGAAAAGAGTCATAAATCTAACAAGGAAGAATTCGATAAACTTTCTTACGAATAATGCAATAAAAAGAAATTATTTTTTTTACGGAACAATGAAAGTGTTTATTTATTTATTTATTTTTCATAATAATTTTAAAAAAAAGAAATAAAAATTAAAATTTTGATGATTTCAAGCTTCGTTTATTTATTTGAGATAAAATGAAGCTTTCAAATTAGATTTCTAGTTTACTTTATCATTTTGAGAAATTATGAGACTTTTTGTAAGTAGATCAGAAGGGGTTTTGTAGAGAATTTAGTATTTTCATAGTTGAAATCATGAGTCAGTTGAAGCTAGACCACCATCGAAAACCTGGAAGCACTGGACGGCCGTTTCGTCCTATTATGGGACTCTTCAGCAGTGCGCAAGTAGTTTAATGTTTAACATTTTTGCACTTGTCTTTAAAAAAACGTGTCAGGAAAAGATATAAAAACAAGAAGACTAGAAAGAAACTATGCAAATGAAAATTGACTAGTAAATCGAATACAAAATGAAGTTGTGTCTGATTTCTTTTGTTTTGTGTTTGTTACTTTTTTTAAAAAAGACTTCAATTTACACCTGAAATGAATAATTCTTTGTTTCTTATTTCAGTGTAAAAGCTTTAATGAAGTTGTATAGTATGACTTGTTTCTTTCTCTTTAAGTTATAATATGAAATGAAGATTTCACGAGTCAATTATTGGATGCAATTTTAGAAACAGTGTAAGTAGTTTGGATAAGAAGAAACGACTGTAACATAACTTTAGTTAATCCTTGAAAATTATTATCTATAGTAGTGAATGGTTTCTGAATTAAATGATGAATGCTGACCAATCCCGAATGAAGAATATATGTATATTAGGACTTGTAGTGCCGTGCTTCGCTAATCGTTCACCTCGATGACCATTATAATACAAATCTTAACAGTGCATAAGATCAGAAGGCAAAGAGAAGCGGCAGCTACAGATTATTGTCAAATAACACAGGCCAGAAAACTATAAGCACATGAGCAAATATCAGCGAGCGAAGCAAAAATGACATGCATTCATAGTCAGATAAGAATAAGTTACAGACATGTGATGATTAGGATAAAAATATGTACACACACATACGCTCATATAAAAAATAGTCAGGGTTAATAAGTGAATAATTAACAAGGTCAAAACGTGATTCAAGATGGATAGGTAAATTGGCTTGTCCAAAAGCTAGAATAAGCTATGCAGGTGTAATATAGTACACGACGCTACACTACTCCCCACAGACTCAGTAGCTAAGTAAATAACGCGATAATGTTTGAAGCAAATGGTACTGGTTTTGAGTCCTGGAGTGGACATCAACTCTGAGATGTGGATACATCCAGCTGACGAGTCCCAAAGAGGACGAAGCTCGCGTCCTTTATTCTACTGGTAGCCACCATCCATCTTTGCTTATAAAAACAATATGACGTATATTTAAAATGGTGCTGCTCGCTCATTTACTTAGCTCTAAAACTAAAGAAAATTAAATCCTCGTAATTGTATGCCACTGGCTACTTGATTTTATTTACAACGTCATGATTAAGTTATTTCGTGATCTGTTATCATGAGATAATGGATGTAAGATTGACAGATTTTAATTTTGAAGTAATGGAATTCTTGATACAAGGCATATTAATCAATGTTGAAAATTCAGTCCAGTCATAAAATAGGTATTTATTAATTTTCATTATACTTATTTAACTGGTTTGGCAAATGTTTATTTTTTTCGAACTCAATCATATTGATATGATTGATGCTATTAAGAGTTCGTCGTACTCAGTAAACGGAACGAAGGTCGAAGACACAGTGACACAATAGGCTATTCTAATTAGTTGTCCCCGGCCCTACTAACTAGATCAAGAAGTCTTGATGAGGCGCAGAGAATGTATTCTACAAGCACCCAGAAATACGAGGTCACTAAGCACACAAATCAAGCTTATTTATACAATGATAGAAACGCCCTTGGGAGAGCCACAAAATAGAGTGCTAAAAAAATCTGTCAACCAATAACAGTCAAGGATTTCCGAGTCGAAAATGTAAGCTGTAGGTCAACTAAGGGTTTCTTGGAGTGAAAACATAAAATTCAAATTTTCAGAATAAAATAACAAAATTAAGACCTTTTCCAAGTGAGTTCTGAGGATCTAACGTCCTCAACAGATATACAAGTTGTATTCCTGATCTCATAGGTATAAACAATAAAAACTTTTTCATAGTATGGCATGCGTGAAGTAACCATGACTTTTAACAGGTTTTATATTTAGTGTTCAATATTCTGGGTATAAACGTAAGATTTTTATTGAGTCATTAAGTTGAATTTTGTGTATGGTACCGTTACACTTGAAATGTCCCCTTTAAATATCAGTTTTATCAAACGTTCTACTCAACAACGCTAAGAATTGAAAACACTGAAAAGATAACAAAACATTAAAAGTTTAAAGTGGAGAAATTAAACGATTTTCAGCAGAACAATAATCTGTTTTATTGGTTTTTTTTGTCACTTTAAGACCTAGGTTTTTATTAAACTCACCTAATCTTTCTAAAAGCCTCACATTTAATTAATAACTCAGCAACATTCGTTTTAAGTAGCCTATTACACTTACACTATGATACACTCTGAGTTTGTTACGCTAGTCGATTCAGCAGTTACAAACAATCGCAAGATCATAAGCTTGATTATTCAAATTGGATCTGATTTGAAATCGGTCATCCCTTTTGGCTAGTAACTTGTACCTGTAAATATGGGACGTGATGATAATTATATGGGTAATGAATGCAAAAGGATAGTAGCTCACAGATAAATCGACTAATGATGAAAATGCAAGCCCTTGCATATTAACTTAATCGACAATTGGAATTATACAGGCGACATGATGTACAGATCCAACATTTTTATTAGTTTAGGAACATGAGTACACATTTTTGAGGTTTTTCAAATTTTGACAATAAAACTGTCTACTTTTTAAGCACGGTTGAATAGTAGTCTGCAATGGAATCTAGGACGCACGGTTCGTCCCATTTGGGACTCGTCAGCTGTATGTAAGCCCAACTCAGCATTAAAATTTGCACCAGAAGTTAAATCCAATACCTTTCGCATCGACCCCCCACAACACATTGTCCGCTTATATAATGGGTCTAGACAATCACTGAATTGTGGAAAAGAGTAAATTTTGGATCATTTGTATTGATTGTTTGGATCTTCCAGGTAATATTATGGACTGCAGTTTATCAGTTTCGTTTGACATTTATGCATCCTGTGCTGATCGCCTTGACAATGTCCCTAAGTTACAAGCATTTTAGCAGGTTTGGATGATGGCTAGCAGTGGAATGAACAGTGAATGAAGAACGGTCTACTTGGTTTTAAAGAAAACCCAATTTAGAATGCTATGTAACAAATGAATGTGGAAAATCGTGTTCTTACTTATAAGTCGAATAGTGAATGCTTCATTCAGTCTAAGGCTATGAGAATGGATATTATGAAGTATCTGGATGGAATTAGGTATGATTAAACATTATTGTCGAATTTCATATTTCGGATTATAAAAATAGTTGAATGAATATTTTAGTAGCCCGCAATACGGTTATAAAAAGATGATTCTGTCAAATATCTTCATTATATATAAAGGATAGAAATAGCTTAGGTGTATAATAAATGAGAAATTCGATAGAAAGTCACCGCAACAAGTAGGGCGGATTTGCTTGTTGAACTTTCTGATAATTACCCTGGTCACATAAGAAATTCTAATCGAATTTTGAGGATTGAGAAGGAACTGTATAACGTATTTCAACCCTTATTCATCATTTCAAACGTTGTTTCGTAGTATAAACTAATCTATTTCAATAAGATGATATTATTACCCTATTATCATTATAATACTTATATAATACACATTCAATATTACAATAGATTAATAAACCAGGTTACATTTGATTAACTATTCAATAGAATACATGTGAAAGTATGTCATAAAAAGGTGAGAAAACGATAAACGTAAAAGCATGTATGTTTTTGATCTGTATTTTTATGGGAAAACTATATTTTAATAATAATTCAAATGTTCTGAATAAATAAAATTTGAAAAAGATATTATTATTATTATTACTATTATTACTATTACTACTATTATTATTATTATTATTGGACAACTGATAAAAACCAATCCTATCTAGTGAAGTAAAATAAAGTGTATTAGTTAATGTCAATCAATCTATGTTTATTTTGATGATACTATTATTTTACGTAAACTGATTTCAAGGATTTTTCTCTATTGTATCAATAATTGATTAGTTAAATTGAACAAATCATTAAGAATTATTCACAATTGGACGTAATGGCAGTAACATTAAATTTCGATAATGCAATGAGAAGACGAAGTTTATCAGAATTATGTGATGGCGTAACACATACCTAACTGGCTGCAGAGCTAAATGAAGTCCAATGGTCAAATAAGATCACAGGATAGACAAACATCTTCCTCCATTGCGAAACATTTGGTTGCAACTGGTCATAAGGTTGACATCAAGTCAGCGTTTGTAGTGTTGTACAAAAGCCTTCAAGGACGTATACTAAGGTTTATTGAAGCCTTGGCTATACGGAAATTGAAACCCCCTTTATGTGTTCAAAAACAATTTGTTCTTACCCTTGAACTACCCTGGTAATGCGGATTTATTATCCAGAGTAGTCATCACATTGTTTTTGTGTTCTTTATTTATTTTCTTTCTTTCTTACGGCTTACCTTAACTTGTCTAGTTGACCTTTTAATTTTCATATAAAAATGTCTTAAGAAGTATATGTGTGATCAGATTGTTCGAAATGTATTGCGCTAATATATCACATAATTCTGATAAACTTCGTCTTCTCATTGAATTATCGAAATTTATCACATAATTCTTAACTAAAAGTAACGTTCTAGTTATTATTACGGTATCTCATATTTCTAAAATCTTGTCCTATTTGCTCATATTAGTTGGTCTATAATTTGAAAATATGTAACAGAAGCTAATAATTTATATACATTTGCAAAAAGCCTGTGGCATGATAATCGTTGTACAATGTTGAAAAGGTGAACAATTAAAGTTTGCTTATGGTGAGTTTTAATTTTTATATGAGAAATCAGTTTCAACTGATAAATGGGTAGTTGTCTGATCGTAATTATAGAGGTTTATCTTCCTTGCATGGATTGTGACAGACAGTTTTGATCAATCCCCAAAATGCATTTTGGTACAGTTCGAACTCATGATTTTTGTAACCAGACTCTTACCAATAGCTTTGATTTACATGGGTAATGATAAAGAAGAGACATACTTTCGCTTTTATCTTCTATTTCAACCAAAATGTGAAGCTTTGAGGGTTATGATGAGATGGAAATGCAGATACAATCGATCACTCCTGTTTTGAATTTTGTTTATATCAATATACTTATTGAGTGATATCTATAAGGAAGTAACAATCTGGTTAATCTTGTTAATATGGACGAACTGTCCAGTAAGATTGTGGAAAAGCAAAGATGGATAGTGGCTAGCAGTGAACATCAACTCTGAGATGCAGGTGCATCCAGCTGACGAGTCCCAATTGGGACGAAACGCGCGTCCTGGATTCCACTGCTAGCCACTGTCCATCTTTGCTTACCATCTAAACAGTTGTTTACATTGATTTAAAAAAAAACACCTCATCTTTTCGGTAGTTAAAATGATTAGAACAGGTAGTAGGACATTATAGATTTATCATAATGATTCACTAAATATTTAGATAATTTTCACAAGCATTTTTGTAATATATCTGTATGTAGGTATATAGAAGATGATGAACTATATGAAGGGGATAAAAATGATAACATCTAGACAAGGATGTTTTATTATTTATACATTCACAATTACATGTGAAATACAGGAGAAAAAAATATTTTTTTGTTATCATGATATATTGAACATGTAAATGTGTTATGTTTTTTGTTTGTTTTTTTTTGTAAAGAAAAACAGGAATCCTATCAAATTGTTGTTAAGTGTTAATGTAAGAAAAAAAAATAAATCATTTTTACCCACCCTGTTTTTTCAAATATTGTCTGATCACATATATGTAGAATAATATTTCATCTTTAAAATTTATGCAAAATCAGATAAATATAGCAACTATTGTAAAACTATCGAATTTATTTGATCATGTAGATTGGATTATCAATGAATAATCAGTAAATTTATATAAATTTAGTTAAAGTATTAGTAGTTAGATAATTTAGGGAATAAAATTCTTTCGAGTACATTACATTATTTATATAACAAATTAAAGTTAGTAAAAAAATCAGTAGTATATTCGTAAATATGCATTTTAGAGATGGTTTTTATTATACACTGAAAATAAACAAGTGATTACCAACTATAATAATAATATCGATGACTTAAAAATTTCTTGGCGGTACTCATCTATAATCCTGTAATGTGATGAGATCTATAAGCTTCAAATTATTCAACAAAAAAAGGATGTGCACTGCTGAGCAGTCCCACAATAGGACGAAACGGCCGTCCAGTGTTTCCAGGTTTTCTATGGTGGTTTAGTTTCAATTGACTCATGATCTCAACTATATAAGATTTATTTTTATTATATTGTGATTTCGCGAAGTACCTTCTTCTTCTTGTGTGATAATTATTTTAAATGAATAGTTGATGATGAAATTCTAGAGTGTTTTAACAAATTTTCACTAAAATATACTGTACTTAAAAGGATTATAACATTATTGAGATACGTGACTTTTATCACATTTTGACATGTTTGTTGACTAGAAAATAATTTAATATTTCTATTTTATAAAAAAACCGACCTTTGTCTCATTCATACTTAGAATTCAATGGTATGGAATAATGAAATGTGTAAAACAGTAAAAGCTTCTTTATTGTTTTCAATACAGCCATTTTGTTAGGCTTTAACGAATAAAGGAAATAATAATTTAGACCCAGCCGTCAGTATCAATTCATGTCTATCCTCATATATTATTATTATTATTATTGAAATAAGGTATTAAGAAGAAATAACTACAACTTAATAAAGTCGTTCCTTGAAAAATGGATATCATTTTATTTCAATTTAAGTTTTCGATAATCGTAGTCGTGGGTAAGCATATCTAACGTACAATCGTGACAGCAAGAGTACATATTAGTCTGGATCAAATTTGTTTAATTTTCCATTTCAGAAAACTTGAGTGGCTAGGATTAATGGAAGGTATCATCTATATGAAGCTTTTCGAATTGATTATAAGTACCCAGTGTAATTAAACTTTCAACTTTTCCTAGAAAAAAATCACCAAATAACAAGTACAGCATAAATCATGTTTCATTTATTTTTCGATGTAAAGGAGAACCTATAATATTTTATTTTTATCGGTGATCGTAAGTTATCTTTGAATAGCTATTTTATTTGATGACCTTATAGATCTAGACAATCTTAACAAACAGTCATTCCGGAAATAAGGTTGAATTGCTAAGATTAAAAACCTATCACTTATAATGTGAAGGCTATCAACTAGTATATAAGTTTTAAAACTTAAAGTTGAACAGTAAAAAATACTTTAGAGCTATTCCAACACGAATTTCAGCAATGCATGACAGGTACGAAAACACTTTAAGTCAACATCCAGTCTCTCATTGTACATCAACCAACGTAGAATATCGGAGTATTTTGAAAATTCTATTTGAACGAATTGTATTTTGATTTCTCCGACGGATACTTTGTTCTACATTTTGTATTGCAGTGCGTTTAATAATAATTCAAAAATCAGTTATTTTGAACAAAAAATAAACAATTAAAGTTGGTTTGTTACGTAGGTTATGGAGGTCTATCAACCAATCTTTATATAGCCTTTTAAAAACAATGAAATAATGAAATAACTTATACTACTAATTTGATTATTATTAATCATGTTAACGTTTGGGAAGACAATTTCATCGAAATAGTGGCAAAGGTTTAAAGTGAAGATGATTATGTTGTATTTTCTAGGACCACTGTCGTTTGAGTCGAAACTATCGGCATTAAGATTTGTGCTAACACCATTATAATTTTAAGGTGACTTAGGTTTATGTCTCTGGTAAAATTCGGTGTAGATTTTAGTAAACTGCGATGACGCAAAAATCCAAACATGAAACGTTGTAATGATATTAAATATTCATTTACATCCATTATCAGCTCGATAAGTATGTTGCTAGTTTATTTAGGAAAGATCAATTTATTCCAACATTTCATTGACTTCTTTAACTCGAAATCACTTAGTACTAACAAAAATATATATGGTCAGTAGTTTAACACTTGTTTTATTCAAGAATGAAACAAAATAGAAATAAACTGATTCTTGAAGAGAACAATAATAAAACATAATACGAATAACTATTAAATTTATTGAATTGAAACAATGCAGAGCTTAAGGCATATTTATTGAATACTGTTAGTTGACGGAGATACATAAAATCAGTCAGAGATAGAAAATTTAACAACAATCCTTACACTATCATAATGATTTCCTTAGTTACGATAGATTTTAACTATAAAAGTATTTTTTTGCCGGTTTTAATAAGTTAATCGATAACTTTTTGTTAATGATTCTTAGTTATTCACATCATCTACTGATTAAGTATCGTATTTCATTGTTATCATTCTTTGGAAATCATGAATGATAATATCTTTGGACACTTTTAATGTATAGCATATGTAGATTAAATAAACGAAAGTACATAACAGTAAACTAGTAAATTGGGATCTGGAGATTTGAGTTCTAAGGAAGAAAAAAATTAATAAGTAAATCCATCGAAGGTTGATGAACAAACTATATCAAAGGATTATGTGTTTAATTTTAAAGGAACATCATAAAGGTCGATGACTTTGTCCATATTTAACCATCTTAGGCGTTTGGAGAATTCAGTGTTATTAATTTAGAGGGTTTTTGGCGACTGCTAAGTGCTATATTAATGCTTCACTAGATGTAAACTCATGATAAGAAATAACTCTATTAGAATTCTTAAAAATATTTCCTTCAATGATTTCTATTTAACAGGTTCGTTACAAAATCTATTTCGTGAGAACATCAGATATAACTGTTTGAGGTTTCCTTGTGGACGGAAGGTAAAATTTTCGAAGCCTAATTTCACTAAATATTTGTGACCAAAGCTGCTCTCAGAATCTTTGAGTGTCCTTTAAGTATGACATTATTTTAACGAGATAATAACAGAAATATCGCAGTTTAGATAATATTGCACACAGAAACCAATCAGTGAGACGACAAGATGCACCATTATTGATATAGATGCATGTGAACAACTATGGTGCGAATTCGACTATGAGAACGACAAAATTCTGAATTACTGAAACTTTTTGAATGTTAGAGACGCTCTGGAAGCTTAGCAGTGAGATCAGTCAGCAGTCGATAGATGTATCAGTTCAGACTCGATCTATCGAGCCATCGAGAAAACTTCAAATAGTAATTTGCTAAAAAGTCAATGGAGCACAATAGTCAATTTGAACACAAAGAAAGCTGAAGATAATGGAACCTCCAGAGATGACCAATTAAAAATACGGCAACAAAACAAACTGAGTTACAACTCATAGAATAATTAACAGTTCCATTTCTGCTGATAATGTTACGCAGATTGATAATGACGGCTTCCAAATGCAGTTATCTAATACAGAGTACTCAGCAACACCAAAAGCATTCGTCTGAGCTGTAAATCTTTTCATTCAAAGTCATACTTTATTGTTGTGTTTAGTAATAACATTTTTATGGGCATATTAATGAAATTCATTTAGCCATGTAAAGTAATTTTTTGCTTCTCTTCATTAATTTACATACTGAAGATTATATATATATATATATATACATATTTATATATATATATATTTCAGTATAGGAAAAAAATTTTAATAAAAAGGTAGACTTTATTAATAGTCTTGAACTAATCATATTTCCATCTGTGAGGATGCAATTCGGCTTTGGAAGATATGATTTGTTCAGCATTTTATTTTTCTTGAATATTCTCGCAATGTCTATAATACACACATTTCCATGATGACAATAGTCTGGAAATGAAAAAATAGTTAATACGGAATTAACTGTTGTAAATTACTCTTTAATTTCAACACTAAAGTAGTTTCACATGATTATCAGTAATACTTCAAATCAAGTTAATTTTAAAAACAACAGAATAATCAAGCAATATCGTTTTAACCATTTCATCAACGTCTTCAGTGAGTTGATATCTCCCAACAGACCTGGTTGAAGTCCCCTGGTTACTGCTTCTCACTAGAACTCCAGGAAATATCTCATGGAGCCAGTAACTGGTGAGCTTATGATAAGGGGGTTGTTTTTGGAGATTTTTAGTAATTTCTTATGTATAGTTGAAATCATGAGTCAATTGAAGCTAGACCACCATGGAAAACCTGGAAGCACTGGACGACCGTTTCGTCCTATTGTGGGACTCCTCAGCAGTGCGCATCCACGATAAAATGTTTCCATGATTTTTATTGGATTATCACTTGATATTTCAGAATATGCTGGATAATGTCTTAAATTATTAAGTAAGATATTTACTGTCAGTATAGTTATAAATGTTATTACAAATTGAAAGTGACAAAAATCAACTTAGCTGTTTGCTTATTATATAAAGATACATTTCGTAAATACGTCAAAATTTGGTGACAAATAATTTTTGTGTGTAATAATTTTTATTTATTTATGATTTAAGTGCTTAGAAATATTATAAGCAAAAATGGATAGTGGTTAGCAGTGGAATCCAGGACGCACATTTCGTCCTATTTGGGACTCGTCAGCTGGATGTACCTGCATCTCAGAGTTGATGTTCACTCTGGGAGTCGAACGCAGTTCCTTTCGCTTCAAACGCCATCGCATTATCCACTCAGATACTGAGTTCTGCTAGCCACTTGCTTGTGCAATGGGGTGAAGTTTAAATTCACTTAGTATTGTTTGTTTGAATCTTCCGATTGATGTTTAGGCTCGCAACTGGTCAGTCTCTAATTGGCATATGTGCATACTGTACGCATTGCCTTGATATAGCTTAGTAATATTGTTTTCTAACTTGAGTTTGTTATTGTACACATTGTGCTTATGCACAAACGCAAACTATTTTCTGCGATGTTAGTGGTAAGACAGTAAGATCTCTTAATAAATATACACTGTTCAGTGAGTGACAGAATAAATGTAAGAATTATTTTTTTTTGGGAAAATGATAGATGTAACAAGGTTTCAGTCACTGAGATAACTAATAAACAATGAAGTTAGTTTTGTGAATATAATAGAGATTTTGTGATCATTCGATATATCATACAATACAACAGACTAAATACGCAATGAAGAAAACAAGAAGAGAAAATAACTAACGAGAGCAATATTGACTTAATTATAAAGTTAATTAAAAAATTTGAATTATAATACAGCCAAACATTTTTTCTGTGTATATCAAAATCCTCAAACACGTACAATGTAATCTTTTAGATACTATAGTTCTAAGTTCTATAAAGGAAGAGTTCATTTTTGACCATCAGAAAACTTGGACTTACTTGCATATCTTTCTGATGATTCAGTTAGAGAGATTTTCTAAGGTATTACTACAAAGATTTGATGCTTGAAAAGATTATACACTGTCAGTCATGTACCTTTATACTGAATTTGTTTTGTTCCTACAAGTCATTCTTAAGGCGGTAAATGTTTATTGGAGATTGAATTAACAAAAAAGTTTTAGATTATTATGTGTGATACGTCTATACTGTCTACATAAAATAAAACAATAGAATAGAATACAGATCATTTAAATACGATTAAAGATGTTTCATAACTGTTGGCTAAATCACCCTATACTTTATAGATATTTATGTGTACTTTTATTCCATAACATGATAGGCAATTTTTTATTTATGGTTACAAAAACAACATATTTACAATAAAAACAACCACATATTAGCATGGTTAAAAACAATAAAAATCATGCGTAATTACTATTTAGTTAGTTGTTCAAAGCTCAAATAGACATGAGAGATTTGTTTACTTTCACAGAACAAATGTGTAACCATCTGGTTAGGAACTATTAAGCAATACTGCAGCTTAGAATTTCACCGAATGGAAACTATACAAGTTAGTTTTTTGTGACATTGTAAAAGCTCTCAATCAGAAACACTTTCGATAAGATTGGAATTAAATTAGAAGAAAGGTAATTAATGAAAACAGTCTAGATAAATGAATAATTGGATATGGAACACGTGACAACCATATCCAATTAAATAAGTTGGAAAAATAATTATGGCACATAATTCATGACAAAATGGCATTACTAATCGATCTACTTCAATAAAATTAAATCCTGTTATTGGTAAAACTTTACTGAATACATGAAACGCAAGTAACGTACAGCTGAAACCTGGTGTTATAATTTGTTTCCTACTAGAAAGATGATTCTTCATCTGTCTAGAAAAAATAAATAACTATTTTCTGTGCATACACAATAAGCGACACTCTTTCTTCAGTAATTCTCTTCAGGCTGTCAGAGTATTTTAAACAGCATTCGCTTTGCATATAAAAAAAAGTCAAAATAAGCGCAAAATTCATAAACTCTACTTTTATTTTAATTACGAAACACTTCAAAGTCAAATTATCTTTATTTAAATGAATATCAGATTTCTATGGATAAATGATAAGTTTTTACTTTATAACCATGAGTGTATTGATAAAACTGACTTTATTCTCTTGTTCATCTGCTGAAATTTTAAGCATTATGAGAGATCAATGTAACAAATATAAATCATTGGTGATCATTGCAACGATATTTAGTGTATACATAGTGAACATAAAAAGAAAGCCAGCAAATCGTTTTGAGAAAAATTATTAAAAACAGGTAAATAATTAAATAAATAATATATTTGTAATATCCCAATGAGTAGAAAAATTAGATTTTCTAACGTTTCTTGACTCAGTGTAAGCCACTTCTTCAGAGAATAAATAATATACTATGAAATAACAGGAGATATATAGATATTCTAATTTACATTCGAATATATTTTACTTTGTGTACTATAATGAACTAGGTTGTAAATGCATTGCATAATAGAACAGTTTAGATAGTAATTTCTAGATTGGTAATTGTGAAATAGAGTATTTTTTTCTATTATTTTTGAATCCAAAATGAAAAAGACTAAACACTTATTGACATTTTATATAGTTGAGATCATGAGCCAATTGAAGCTAGACCACCATAGAAAACCTGAAAGCACTGGACGGCCGTTTCGTCCTATTGTGGGACTCCTTCTTATTAACATTCATTAGGGATGATTAAACTAAATTAACAAATTATCCTCTTTTCAAATTGTTCAGTTTTTAGATATGTTAATTATTGTTTAAGCTTTAACTCATTGGTTATGAAATTTAATGTTATCATCAATCAGTTTTGTACAAAAAACATCTACATTAGTCTATTTATCTATCTTATTTTAAAGCAGAGAAGGTGTGAGTAGAAATGTTTAAAAAAAAAATCAAATCAGGAAGTATCCAAAAGATTACGTTGATGAAATTTTAATCTTAGTGTAAATCATTTCCTGTCTCATGTCTCTGTCATTATTTTTCTTCATCTCTTAACAATGTAAGTGTAGAAAACAATTCTTCTTACTTAATTTCTGAATGATTCATATTAGTATACTACTTGTCTTTCATGCTTATACTTATGATTTTGTTTAGAATAATAATATCTACCATACACAACATTTCACACAACATTAATTCTAATACTAATTAAATTGTTTTCTTAATCTATTCCTCTTACTCTTTCTATCTCTGTCTCTGTGTATAAAAGACATTGCAAAAAGTTAACCAGTAGACAAAAACAGTTTGAAATTCATAAATTATTCAAACTATTTGCGCATTACAGTTGTTTTTGTGTATTACATAGGTAATTGCACTTTAAACATTCAATTTATTTGGATAAAGTTTTGTTCTCTAAGCCGGATGGTTTAGTTGTGGAGCTTTCATGCAAACAATTAACAGAAAAACAAATTATTATGAAATTAATAATACGGTAACTTAACCTTTAAGTGAATAGAAATTAGCTGAACATTTTTATAAGTACTAAAGCATATACAATATTTGTGAATTAGTTTATTATTTATATATAAATGTCGTCATTTGAAATAGTTTATACAGTGTAGTGTTTTATTAATTTATACAAAAATAAATTGTATTACAATTAGAATAAGGTAATAGTCTTTTAACAAAATAAAAACAATTAATTTATTTTAATAGTTGAGATCATGAATCAATTGAAGCTAGACCACCATGGAAAACCTGGAAGCACTGGACGACTGTTTAGTCCTATTATGGGACTCCTCAGCGGTGCACATCCACAATCCCATGCTAGTCCCATACTAGGACGAAACGGCCGTCCAGTGCTTCTAGGTTTTCCATGGTAACCTAGCTTTAATTGATTCATGATCTCAAATATTAAAATTACCATAATATCTACAAAACCCCTTCTGATAATTAATTTATTATTGAATATGAGAGTAGTTAAAAAGTATTCAGTAGTTAATTCTTCCGCTTAAAAAATTATTATTCGTTTAAATGAAACGATTGTTATTTATAATATTTTATTCTATTAAAACATAGAAATATGACAATAAATTTTAGTGTTTTATGATCATAATTCTAAATTACTGATTTGAGGAGAATATCAAACATAATGTTATTGTATTGTGGTGTGGGTTACTTATATCTACATAGGTAGTATATTACGATGGTCGGGCATTGAATGTATTTCAGTAGAAGGTCGATAAGGAAAGAACAGGAATGGAGGGCAATTGGTATGAAAATGCATGAACAATAATAATCGAAGACGATGAACTGATATTTACAGAAGGAAAGCTCAAGATTGAGTCAATTGATTGATATTTTGCAAATTAACTATTTACTATATGGTTCTCAGATTTTACTGAGATATTCTGTAATTTTGTGCTTAAATACATTCGATTATCCCCATCCGTGTTCTTGTTCACTATAGTATTGTTTAAAAGAAGATTATATACGAAATTAGTTTCCAATGTTGAGACGACAAGTATATAATACATATCTAGATCAGTTAAAATTGTGAGATTAGTAATAAGTAATCTAGTGTGAAACAGATAACCCAATTTGTAATCAGATCTGATTTTTAATGAAAAAATGTAATTTATGAAATGATATCAATTAACTCAGATACGATGAAATGCATTTTCCAAATCCACAAGAAATCAATAATAATGGTTGTATATGATAAACTCCTAAGAATACGAAGTGAGAGGGACTATTTACATCTGTATAGTTTGGCCATCTTACATTTAAGATGCTCGTTGGTATATCGAAGCAAAGGTCGTTCACAGTCGGATGATAGGTTTAATCCATGTCTTTTTTAAATTAGAGCTTCAGTTTTCTGATCTTCATAGGTATTTGTTCACCCACTTGTAAGTTCCTATGACGTAATGTTTACGACAGATTCTAATTAACAATACGATTGGAGATGTACGATTAATGATTGCATCGTCATCAACTATCATGTATTGTGCAAGCAAATACCGTTCTCGTATGGTTTCTTGGAACATAGTAGTTTTCAGATCTAGTTGGGTTATCAGTCATGTAAAATATTTGTTTCTTAACATTTATTCTTCATCCTAATGCATTTTTAGGACAATTTAGTATATTTTGAAACGAATAGTGAGATTTGAATGATGTGAGGAAAATGATTCCTTGCGACTGGCTTGTACAGTACCTGTTAAAATGATCGTAACAAGTTAATGTGTTCTATTTTTACAGTGGACATACTATCTTACTTTGATCAACCATGTCTTTTGTATCCATTTTGTCCTTTTCTTTCACTTGGTATTTTACAGATTTAATTGATTTAAATATAAGATACTTTATTCCGACCTAATCGTTCTTTTTATACAAGCCATTCAGGAATGTAAACAGGGTATTTTACAGACATCTCCAAATTTTTTGAATGTTCGTTTACACATTGATTAGTTTCGATGCGAAATGTTAAGAATAATACATAACTGCCTATTTATTGACAATCCTTAGCTTTAACGATTATTTTTAGATAAAATTTGAACATAGTTTGCGCTAACTTAGATCAGGAGACAAACCTAAAATCTTACTTAAAGTGAGTATCGGTAATTTAATACAGTAAGCAAGTGTCAATAACTGACAATGTAAGTTTTGCATAACCCGTTATGTTATTCGTAGAAGATATTCTGTACTAATTCGGTAACTAGACAAAACAATAGAGCACTCAGTAAACGTTCATGTCATGTTGGTTGTTTTAACAATGTACATGAAAACATGATGTAAACCTATAGATCTTGCTTTTAATCACCGACCAATCTTTTGAAACTTTCCCATAGTCAATAATCTATAATTTACAGTACAATATACATTGATATTTTTGGCAAGTAATTTATGAAATGGATTACACTTACGGAAGTGATTTTAATTCAAAGTTAGATTATCCTGAATATAATTAATCTGCTTAAAAATTATTTAAAGTGCCGTCTAACATGAAAGTTCGCAAAATATTTTGTTGCCTTGTTATGACATAATTGATTGTCCATTTAGTTTAGTAAAGAAAATAACATTCATTATGTAATTGAGATTTCATTGTTTATCATTATTATATTTATTAAATACAACATGATAAGGAAATTTTATTATTATATAAATGCTGCATACGAGTTTTGAAATAGTTAAATTATATTACTGAAGCCTGTGTAGGTTAAATAGCATTTTAGAATATCAAGTAGGAAGGCTTGAAAAAACAAAAGAAACCGAGTTTAATTGGTTTGGTAATGAACTTGGCATTCATATTAATATTCTGTGTCAAGTAAAAGGATGATTAAGTCGTTTTGACAACTGAGATATTAATTTTCATTAATTTTACTGTTGCATTAACTAATTAAACAAAACGTTTGGCTCTTCTATCTCACACGCAACAACAAATGCAGGAGAAAACGACCAGTGCAGCAGCAGACTCATCAACAGTAGGTCTCAACATACACAAAGGGAAAAGCAAGATTTTCTGATAGAACACAACATGCACCAATCGAATCACACTTGACGGAGAAGCTTTGGAGGATGTGAAAACCTTTACATATCTATGCACCATCATTGATGAACATGGTGGATCTGATGCAGATGTGAGGGTGCGGATCGGCAAAGCAAGAGCAGCATATCTACAACTGAGGAACATCTGGAACTCAAAATAACCGTCAACCAAAACTAAGATCACAACTTTCAATACAAATGTCAAGACAGTTCTATTGTATGGGGCGGAGACGTGGAGAACTACGAAAGCCATCATCCAGAAGATACAAGTGTTTATTAACAGATTCTATGCAAAATACTTCGGATAGGTTGACTAGACACTATCAGGAACAAACTACTGTGGGAGAGAACAAACCAGATTCCAGTGGAAGAAGAAATCAGGAAGAAGCGCGAGAAGTGGATAGGACAGACATTGAGGAATGCATCCAACCGCGTCACAAGACAATCCCTCACTTGGAATCCTGAAGGCCTAAGGAGAAGAGGAAGACCAAAGAACACATTACGCTGAGAAATGGAGACAGACATGAGAAGAATGATCAAAAGTTAGATAGAACTAGAAAGGAAGGCCCAGGACAGAGTGGGTTGGAGAATGCTGGTCGGCGGCCTATGCTCCATTGGGAGTAACAGGCGTGAGTAAGTAAGTAATGTGTTCGAAATATTTACTCTAGAATTTCCACGCTTAATAACGTAAATTTTTTCCAATGAATTCTTTCTACGCAAGCTGTACAATTGTAGAGCAAATTTAATGAGATTGTCAAAAAGAATATCTTCGCTGAATTGGATTCTTTCTTCTTTAATGGCACAATGGGTTTCTTTTGTTCTATAAATATTCATTCACTTTAGTACTTCATAAAACTTCCATGTTTATTGTCGTTATTCTACTGATCTTCACTAATACTATATGAAGTACGTACTCTGACTATAAATAATTGTTACTATCATTCCTACGCTGTGAGAAGCTGATGAGAATTAATGAAATAAATGGATTCATCTTATTATACCTTATTCAAATTTACCAATGGAAAAGCTTGTATGTGGAAATAATAAGTTAAATACGAGTTGCATTTAGGACATGCATACATTAGACATCTATGTGAACAGATAAACTGAACAAGTGAATAACCAAACTGAATAGATGCATGCAGTAGAGGCTAGAAATGCCTACTGTCTGAATAATGGATGATTTAGTCTTTAATGAGGTGTTGTGGATGTTTAATCCTCAGGACTCACTTGGTAAATGCCTTATTTTTATAATTTTATTTTAAAAGTTTGAAGTTCTTGTTTTCGCGCCAAAAACGCACATTTCCCAATTGAGAGGATCTTAAACGCTATTGGTTCGTTGTATCTTTTAGTATGCTATTTTGTAACGCTTCCCAAGGACAATTTTTATGCTGTTTATATACGTTTGATTTGTGCCTGTCGTGATTGCCTCTGCTTCTGGCTGCTTGCGGAATATATTTCTCCACTTCGGACTTAGACGTCTCACTCTAGTTAGCGGGGTTGGGACGCGTCAGAATAGCTAGCTTATTGGTCTTTGGTCATAAGTCTTTGTTCCGTTCTCAGATTAGGGTACTCGTAATCGCTACAAACATAACATCAGGTGAATAATATATTAATTATAGATGAACAGTTAGAGTGTAGATGATAGGTACATAGGGCTAACAATCAAAATACATACAGATTCAACAGTGAATAATCAACAAGGGGACATTTAAGAAAATGGGCAAGGAAGAATATAGGGATATTGAGACAAACAGTCATGCACATAATCTAGTCGATAAGGTTTTAATTAAACACGGAAATGTCATAAATGGGTCATAAGATAGTTTACATCAGTCTCCTTTTAGCTCGTTATATGATTGTAGATAAATGATTAGGAGTTTATGATTAGATTAGGGATAATTATAAAACAAGCCGTGATTAGTTTTGAACACTAAGATTGATTGTTAGGAAATAATGTTATGGGAAACAACATGACGTCAGCTTTTACATATGATCTTAAAAATGCTGAGATCGTCGGAAATATGAAGAGCTACAGAAATTTCAATCAATGATTACCGAACCAAAGTAAGAATTACCAAGCTGCAGCTAAGAATGTGTTTGTGATATTTATGTATATTCAGCCAATTTGTTGCTGTTTTGTAGTAAGTAAACATTTATCGGAAACAGAAAAGATACATAGATTAATAAATTTATTTAAATTCAGTTTTATTAATGTACAATAATAATGGGATATTCAGTTTAAAAAGAATCCTGTAAACAAAAAAAACAAACTTACTTAGTATTGTTTGTTTGAATATTCCCTTTGATGTTTAGGACTGCAACTGGTCAGTCTCTAATTGGCATATGTGCATATTGTGCGTATTGCCTCGATATAGCCATAGCATGGTAAGCAAAGATGGATAGTGGCTAGCAGTGAACATCAACTCTGAGATGCAGGTACATCCATCTGACGAGTCCCAAATAGGACGAAACGCGCGTCCTGGATTCCACTGCTAGCCACTATCCTTCTATGCTTATAAAGCTTGCAACTTAAGACAATATTGAGGCAATTCGCACAGTATTCACATATGCCAATTAGAGACCGACCAGTTGCATTCCTAAAAACATCAATGGGAAGATCCGAACAAACAATACTAAGCAAATTTCAACTTCACCCCATTGCACAAGCATGTGGCTATCAGGACTCAGTGGCCGAGTGGATAACGCGATGACGTTTGAAGCGAAAGGTACAAGGTTCGAGTCCCAGAGTGAACATCAACTCTGAGATGCAAAAAAACAGACTGTCTTCTGTTGTTTCTCCAGTAAACATATCAGTAATCGAAGCAAGTCATCATTTCTAGTGAGTGAAACATCTGTAATATATTATATGATGTCATTATGTGGAGTTGTACTTAATGTTTGTTACCTCGATTTTCTGTTATCACCAAATGGTTTGTTTAAAATATCTGTACAACGCATTTTGCTAATTTCAAACTACAATCTTAATCACAAATTCATGCATATTTTTGAAAAAAATACATTGGACATATAATGTTTCCGTAAAAAATCTATATTATCAAATGTTAAGTTAGGCATCTTCAATAGTCATTATCATCAGTAAATATTCAATATAGGAAAAAAAACAACTTTAAAGGATGTGAACAGATAGTTTTTCTACCTGTTAAATATATGCAAGTCACTGAATTCAAGGATTTCAACTTGAAGAAAATAGAAATAACAATTTAACGCAAAAAAGAACAACAACAACAAATATCCACCGGTAAAATGTTGCTTACCGATTGAAATTAAAACTTTGTATCAGCAAATACTGATACATAATACATAGATATTGTGTCAATTTTTGGATGTAAGTAAAAAGATGAGATGAACAGACAGTATATATATGTATATAAACATATGGATGTAATTAGAATACCGATATTTCAACGAACAACTGTTCGTTTCAAAATTTACTGATCTCCTGATGTGTAGATGAAAAAGGTTGATAATTGATAGAGATATATTTTGTAAATTCTAGAGAAAATGGACATGATATATATATATATGAAAGAAAAGTATATCTATCTAGTAGAAAGTAATAATAAAGAGAAACGAAAGATATGTTAATCTGTTCCTTTGTAACAGTTATGATTGTTATTACTGGGTTTTTTTTAAAATTGAAAATGTCATTCAGTCGATGCTGATATGATTAGTTCAAAATCTTTATAATGTACTTGTTAATAAATCGAAAATGTAGTTTCAAGTTGAACAAGTTAATGAATATGACGAATATGACTTCTGTTACCACAAATCTTATTGTGATTTAAGTAAATAGGTGAAACATTTCAATTATTTAATTTGACTATTGTATTCAGGATTTGATATGTGGTATGAAGTATGGATTTTAAATTTATCTTCAAAACAAACAGACACTAAAGACCAAAATTTACCAAGAAAACATTAGTATTCCATATTTCATTCAAATGTGGTATGAATTTTTGTTAAAGTGAATACATAAGTGTTTTCCAGTGACTATACATTGATTTTTACACTTACAATATGAAAACATCATCAGTTTTTCTTTTTTCTTTTGTATCCTGTTATTAGTTATCGGATGTACATCAAACACAATGAAAAATTACAGTGACATTACAATTTACAAGATAATTATCAGAAGCATCTCTTCAAATCCAACATTGATAAGTATGTATATAAATTTTCATCTGTTAAACTCGGTTAATTGGAATTGAGAATACGTAAGTTCACTGATGAAGTATTCTTCCACGTTCATATGAAGATGTCAATGTTACATAGACTTTAACGTTATTTTTATCATTAAATACTGTTACTTATCATTGAGTGAATAAGACATGCATCTAAGAAAAATAGAATCCAGCGAAGAAAATTTTCTTTTCGACGAAATCATTTACTTAAGCTGTATATTCGTATATATAGTTATATGGAAAATATATGTCTACAGGAGGCTAGGAAAGGTTGGTTCAAAAACAAATAACAAATGAGGTGACATACTAATCAAGGGGTAAGGAGAAAAATAATTTCTGCTTGTTTTTCTGCAATTTTATTTGATTATAAACGAATTTTTATTTGTTATTTTTTGGATTACTGTTTTGCATTTATTATTATTACCTTATACAAGTTTTCTTGATTATTCAATCTATTATTATGACCTTTGTGTTCGTCGCTTTTCTCCATATCTGTCAATTGGACTATTATCTGACCGATAAATTATTTTCTTCCTTACCCCTTGATTAGTATGTCACCTCATTTGTTATTTATTCTCGAATCAATTTATGACGCAATCTTTCCTAGCCTCCTATAGACGTATATTTTCCGTATAACTATACATACGAATGTACAACTTAAGTAAATGATTTCGTGGAAAAGATGATTTTCTTCGCTGGATTCTCCTCTTCTTATTCAATAACACTATGGGTTACTTTAATTACATGCGTCTATTTTTATACTCTTTCAATCAAGCTGTGTATCCAGTAAAAAGTGGGGTTAATGAGACAGAAAAACTAAATAATTTATTGAATATTATGCACTTTAAATAGGAATTAAGTAGTAGTTTAGTGTTTATTGAAATGCATTAAAATTTCACTGACAACAAGTGACTGATAACTGTTTATTAGAAGAATTAAAAGAAGATGGAGAATATATAAGCACATGGTAGTAGAAACTTCGGAAAGATAATTAGGACTGAATTTACTCGTCAGTAAAAAAATAGGAAGATTGATCAATAATTGATAAACTGTTAAAATATCTCTTATGAACTATTGAATAATCGAAACTATATTTGAATCTGTTCGTTTAATCTTGTAGTTGATTTTAAATAATGATTCTCATGGTAATGCGCAACTACAGATGGCGAAGGGCTCGCAAATAGAACTTTAGATATTTTTAAATATTCAGCAATATTATTTAACTCAATATGAATACTAACGCCAGCATAGATGGATTCACGGAGCTAGATTTTCTGCTAGGTGACATATGGTTCTGTGATATTCATATTATTGGTAACAAATGTTACTGAAAAAGTCCAATATCATTAAAGTTTAACTTGCTTGTTTTCTTTTCAAATGTAATGTCATATGACTTCCAGTCATGTTTGTTTTTTGTCAAATATCATTTTATTAAAAACATAACATTCATTCAGTTATATCTTCTAATTAATTACGTAAATGAAATACATGTTGGAAATGTTTTTACTAAATTTAGATATACATGATCATCAACTTGGTGATTCCTCCATACCTCTTGATTAGTACGTAACCTCATTTGTTATTTATTGGTGATATATCTTAACTGTGAATAATTTATATATATATATCTTTCAGTTTATTATTTCAAAGTTTCAACAGCCTACACTTTTATCTTTTTGATTTATGTAGACAAGTAATGAAATGTTAAAGTATGTTTTCAATTTGTAAAACATTCAATATTTTGTTTATAATTTTATAAAATGGTATTATAATTAATAATCTTTATCATTTTTCTGCATGTATTTCTAATAAAAATTGACTAGAAGTTAATTTGCTCTTCTATCACACACGCAACAACAAATGCAGGAGAAAACGACCAGTGCAGCAGCAGACTCATCAACAGTAGGTCTCAACATACATAAAGGGAGAAGTAAGATCCTCCGATGCAACACAACATGCACCAATCGAATCACACTTGATGGAGAAGCTTTGGAGGATGTGAAAACCTTTACATATCTATGCACCATCATTGATGAACATGGTGGATCTGATGCAGATGTGAGGGTGCGGATCGGCAAAGCAAGAGCAGCATATCTACAACTGAGGAACATCTGGAACTCAAAATAACCGTCAACCAACACCAAGATCACAACTTTCAATACAAATGTCAAGACAGTTCTATTGTATGGGGCGGAGACGTGGAGAACTACGAAAGCCATCATCCAGAAGATACAAGTGTTTATTAACAGATTCTATGCAAAATACTTCGGATAGGTTGACTAGACACTATCAGGAACAAACTACTGTGGGAGAGAACAAACCAGATTCCAGTGGAAGAAGAAATCAGGAAGAAGCGCGAGAAGTGGATAGGACAGACATTGAGGAATGCATCCAACCGCGTCACAAGACAATCCCTCACTTGGAATCCTGAAGGCCTAAGGAGAAGAGGAAGACCAAAGAACACATTACGCTGAGAAATGGAGACAGACATGAAAAGAATGAACAAAAATTGGGTAGGACTAGAGAGGAAGGCCTAGGACAGAGTGGGTTGGGGAATGCTGGTTGGTGGTTTGTGCTCCATTAGAAGTAACAGGCGTAGGTAAGTAAAAGTTAATTTATTCTGAACTACTTGTAAACACTATTTTTAAACGAACTATGTTAACTGGAACCAATCATTTGAATAATTAATCTTAATTAGGAAAAAAACTGAAAGTAAGATTCAAATGAAATCCTTCTTCTGATTTAACTAGTGGTTAGTTTTCGAAATTGTTATGCTTAGTTTCTAATCAAATGATTTGAAAAGATTCCGTGTTATTTAAATTAGTGATTTATACTTTTCTCATTTCATTTATACTCAGTTGAATAGAGGAAATGAGTTCATGATTTTGTTGGAGTAAAATGATTAGTAACAGGAATTGAAAGTTAATTAGTAAAAGACAGTAAATCTATGATGAGAAAAAGAACAAACAGTTGAAAGGATTTATAGTATCTTTCAGTCATCGATAACATGTTTCGAGTTCATGCTACTTCACTACATAGTTGTGTGAATACATTATCAACCAATATTTGATCGCTACAGCACTTGAATACGATAGTGGTTATTAGTTAGTGACTAGTCAGCGTAAATATCTCAGTTATACAGAAAATTAGTTATAATCTAAATAGCGCGGTGACACTTACTGTATTTTTGTTGATAATGGTAAAACCTGGATAAATGTTTGATTATTGATTGGCTGAAATAATATATCTGTGTAATTCTCATTCAAATGTAGCTTACAATAAATGTAAATTAAATAAAATACTAAATCCGGTTATAATATTCACTTATCACAGAATGCATTGTGAAATATTAACTTAATGGACAGAAGATAGTAAGTTAGAGTGAAAAGCTGAAAGGGTCCGTTAAATCACTGAATGAATGGTGAGAACAATAATCAAAGGAATGGTATAAAGATAAGCTCATAAAGGTTTTCAGTGAAAACTAAACAAAGGGTGAATAATTACCTAAAGAGTAGTTTTAGACTGTATCATCGCCTAAAATATGGATACTGATTGAGAAAAAATAAGTAGGATTTTTACAGAAGGCTTTGATATATCTTTTAAGTATTACCGTTGTGCAACTTCAGCCAGAAACGGCACACTCTCAGGCATAATTTCGACAGGTTTGCATTAATGAGTTCGTTGCACTTTACAGTTTTTCAACTCTCAACATCAGATCATGTAGAGATAGTTGCACGTTATTGACAAGAAACGTTCAATTAATGATTATTTTTTGATTCATTGCTTTTGATGTTATGATTCTTACACATTTTCCAGATATATTTTCGGGAACTGCTGAAACGTTTAGTCAATATTACCAAGGTCACTGAAAGCAAAACACTGTTTTGGCTATGTTAAGGCTTACTACTTGATAACGGAGAATTTTCAGTTTTTTAAAGTTTTCGAGTTCGAGACAAAAAACCTGAAAAATTCATGAACGATATACTTAGGAATGTTCGATCAATTTAATGGATTAGGTTAAAAGTTTTTCTATTATTCTTATTCGCTTTACAGAAAGCCTACTTCTGAGTAGATAATTTGTCTTTGCTTAAATCCCAACATGATAAATTCATGAAGCTAATGGTCAATTCAAATGATTCAAGTATAAACTATCAATGTGCATGTAAAACAAATACACTGATATCTGAAATTACACAACTTATTTTTACATTCGAAAACCATGTAGTTAGCTGATATTCAAATTCACCAAATTATTGGGAGGTCTGTGTACACTCATTCAGATAGATATTATCATACACTAGATGACTTTAAATTCATTTGTATCCTAAAATGTATTTGTTATAGAAATGTATTATTCATTTTACTTTATTCGATAACAGAATATTTTAAAAAATATCCAAATAACATGTAACTTTATAGTGTTAGTCATAAACTGACGAACTTCAGTACATAAAAAGTGAAGGTTGATTATGTTGCTAACATCTGTTAATTAAAAAAGGAAGGGAAACGTAAATTGTATCTTTAAAGTCAGTGTTATCTGAAAAGATAAGATTAGTTAGTACATTCATGAATCATTTTATCAGACATAATATGAAAATCTCGTACCTATTGAACTGTAAATGTATTTGGTTAAAGAAAACTAATTCGATTGTCGAAGTATCAAAAATTTTACCGACTTTTTTCACTGAAATTACTTTTCTGGTCAACGTTAAATGTAATTACCCCTATTTTTCTAATTACCCCTTCAGGAGGAAGTTGCTGATGGTATCAGGCCAACGGACTTTGAGTATCTTGTACAGAAAACTGTTTGTAAACACATGCATTTGTACTTTTGATAATGCTTGTAGTAGTTCTCCAATTTTCATCACCATACTGTAGGACTGTCTTGATGTTCGTGTTGAAGATGATAAAAATGATAATGGTTGAGAGTTGTTTTGAGTTTACAAGTTCTTCAACTGTAAGTATGTCGCCCTTACTTTGCAAATTCTTGCCATTAAGTCTGCGTCGGACTCCCCTTGTTCATCGATGATGCTGACCAGGTACTTGAAAGTTTCCACATCCTCCAGAGCTTCTCTATCAGGTGTGATTGGATCGCTGCTATCTGAGTTGTATTTCAAGGCCTTGCTTTTCCTTTGTGTATGTTGAGGCTTACTGTTTCAGCGTCTGCTGCTACGCTGTCTGCTTTTACCTGTTTTTGTTGCTGTGTATAGGATGGAATACATTTTTCGGTTGTCCTCTATGTACGACTTTGCGGTGTGGTTCATCTTATGAATTCCTCATGATGTTGAAGATCTTCTGATGTACACCATAGTGTCAAAGAACTTTCCATATGGTTCTTTTATCTACGCTGTCAAATACCTTTTTATAGTCAAGTAAGTTGATGTATAGTGACGATATTCATTCAATTGATTGTCCAACGATGATCCGTAGTGTCGCAATTTGGTCTGAGCATGACCGATCCATACAGAATCCAGCATGTTGATCTTGAAGTTGGGCATCAACTAAGTTTTTCATCCGGCTCGACAACAGTGTTGAAAAATTTGCCTGGCACTGATAGTAGCGTGATATCCCTGTAGTTCTCACATTTACTTAGATTTCCTTTCTTTGGAGTCTTGATGAGGTATACTTCTTTGCCAGTCCGTTGTCACTTGTTCTTTCTCCCAAATCCTTCTGAATAGAATGTGGAGAATGTTTATTGTTACGTCTATGTCTAACTTTAGTGCTTCGGCCGGCATATTGTCACGTCCTGCTGATTTCTCATTCTTTATTTGTCTGACGACCGCAGCGATTTCTCCGATCACTGGTTGAGTGACATATACGGGAAAGCCTGTGTGTTCTGCTGCGATTTCCGTTGGATCCAATGGGGCTGGTGTATTCAAGAGTCCCTCAAACCTCCTGATACGTTGAAGCTAGTGCTTTCTTGATCCCTTTTCAGTTGTTCTCTATAGTAGTTTAATCTTCTTTGAATAAATCTTGGGATCTGTTGCTGTGAGCTATCTTGAATTCGTTGAGTTTGTCAGCATCTTGATGAAAGTTTGTATTGAATCTTTGTAATTCTGTTTTCTCAGTTGTCCATTGTTTTACCAACTTCAATTTAATTCTGGCAACTACCAGGTGGTGATCTGAAGCTATGTCAGCTCCTATCCTGGTTCTCACCTCTTCCACTGACCATCTCAATTTTGTATTGATACAATCATGATCGATCTGATTCTCTGTATTGTGATACGGTGAGACACATGTAACTTTGTGTATGCATTTGTGGGGGAATATTGTGCTACCTACAACCATTTTGTTGAATGCAGATAAATTTGCGAATCTGTCATCATTCTCGTTCCTTTCTATCAGTCAGTGTACGTCGTCTCATGATATCTTCATATCCGGTGTTGTTCATTCCGACTGGCGTTTAGGTCTTCCATCAGGACAGTCAGGTCGTTTCCTGAGCACTTCTATCTGATGATAGTGCACACTGTCTATCAATGTACACAGAATTTCTTTATGCCATTTTTCGTACAAAGTTCCAAGTTTCCGTAAATTCAAATAAGCTTAGCTGATAAACATCAATTGATTTATTTTATCTGGAATACTATGTTATGTGTATTTTTTAAATAAAAAATGACATGGGACATACTACCATATTTGTGTCGTTTTTGTTTTCCAGATAAAAAGAATATTCTGTAAAAATCTAAATGATAATCAGGCCTCTTTTAAATATGAGTCATTTGTCTTTGTCTTTACAATCGACATTCGCTGTAGTCTTTTCGACCCACAAGAATAGAAACGTAAACTCTACAAACAACATTCAGTAACGAAAGCAAACAAAACATTCATAGTATACCAATTATCACTTGAGAACTATACATGAGTGGTTGATATAAACAAAAAGAATGTAAGAGCTGATAAAACTACCACATTTGTCAAGCCTAATAAATATCTCTCTTTCAAGAAACAAATACATTTCAAGGTACTGATTGTATCCTTGTAATTATATCTTCATGTAGATATTTTTAAATGGGAAAAGGGAAAAGCAGTTAAAATAATTGAATTAGTAAAACTGGTTGAATGTAGGAATAATTTAACTTTTCATCATTTTGTATTTAAATACAATATTTACTCATTTTACTGACTGTGACAATTTCGCTTACACTTTCATTTTGTAATTAACTAACGATTATGCGCGTTGTTGGACAGATACATGTGAAGCTTAATTCTATATGTATATAGATATGTTACTTATGCTAGTTAGTAACTGTCACTTTCTTGTTTTTCATTTTTCTCTACTTAACTTTTTATTTATTCTACTTGTTTCCTAGTTTTTTTGAACTATAATATCAGGTAGAATGTGTCAAATGACGATTGTGAATTTAGTTAATGGAAATCTATATGGGTGGCCATAAATCTTGTTATTTTGTCGAATATGTGTTTCTTGTTAAAGATGAAGTTAAGATTATGTGAGAAAAAGCATTTGACTGTTGTTGATAATAGGGACTTCACCTGATCTGAAGCTGTTCGCATGTTCATATCCTGAGCTGACTGTTTTGATATAGCTTCAGTGTAGTTGGATAGAAGCCAACGTTGAAAATGTTGAAGCTCTTTTTTCCTACTGAGGACCTGTCAGCTAGATGTCGGCTAGATGTCAGCTAGTGGTTACCCTCATGCGAAATCCTTACTGCGAATAACATATCCTAAGTAATATGGTACTATATTATAGAATAAATGAACACTATATTTTGAGGTATGAAGTAAACATGGTATATAAACAATTAAATAATTGATAAGCCGATGATGAAATAATTCTTTATTTAAAAAAAAAAACAAATTACTGGTACATTCAAAAAGAATTATTTATAATTTATATTGATTTTCCAGAATAAAATTGAAGTACATTTTTCTATTATAATTTAACATTGTTTGATGCACACTGTATAAGGCGCCATGGGCCTTTTTCTTTTTTAACCGGATCAGGTGAAACTGTAGGATAGTGAATTATAGGTTTTGTACCATCTAATGAAGTGGTTAATCGAGGTGAAATTTCTTCTTCATTAGGATTCTCAGCAAATGTTACTTTTAATTTATCTCCAGTTAGTTTGGAATATCTTTTAGGGTTTAATAAAGTTGATTCTGATGAAACGTTTGGTACTTCGGATAAAGGTAAAAGTATAGGTGGGTTGGAAGATGTAGATGGAGTTATATTTAAACTTGTGGCTACAGATACTGGAATTAAACTAAAATTCAGACTACCAGTGACGTAATGAACCGGGAATACTGTAGCATCTGATTTACGGGAAGAAACATTATGATTTAGAGTAATTTGGTCACTGTTTGGTGAACTACCAATATTATTTACACTGCCACCACGACCAGAATCGACATCTGAGTCAATTACGGGAGCGTCATTCAATGATGAGGTGCAGAGATTTCTATTCATTTCGGAGCAACCAAGATATGATGAATCATTTAATGGAAGAGCGAGAAGTTTCATTGCAGTTCCTTGTGCTCCATGAATAGCACATACACGGGGAAGAGTCATCACTGCATCCTGCGTATAGGATGTGTACGGGACAGAATTTATAACTGAAGTCGGCAAACTATCAGTATGCGTTTCTTGACTGCCCTATTCGGTAAAAACAAAGAGAAAATCAAATAAACATTAAGTGAAGCGTAAAAAGAATATTAAATATTAGTAATATATGATATTTGTGAATTAACAATGGAATTCCATTCTCTTCCTTATAAAATAAATACTTGAAGCTTTCCCACTAAACTTCCATACTGTTTTCCGCGGATTTTATCAAAGAATATTATGGATAATATACTACTAATATAAAAATTTAATAAAATTGCAAGATTTTAACAATATGGGTGAATATGTGAATGACGAACAAAAATTTCCTAACAATTTAGTCCAGCTACTTTTATCAGCATTCATGGATTTGAAAATAAGGTTAAACTTTTAAATTGCACAGTCTATTTTCACTAAATAATCGATAATATGTGACTCCAACGATTATTTTCATACCTATTACATAAGTTTTAGTTACATTAGAATATTCATGATCTCAGTTAGCATTTGTGAATTTAACCCGTGCTATTAAATCGCTAAGTTAGGCGATTTACAAAATGATACCTTTAGTTTTCATATACAGTTGAAATCATGAGTCAGTCGAAGCTAGACCACCATAGAAAACCTGTAAGAAATTATAATTTTGCTGTACATTTTTAAAAATGAAAACTTCTGTTTCGGGTCATCAAAATGTCGAACTATTTTGTATAAAATATTCCTATTGAAACATTTAGTCTAAAATTTTAGTGCAAACTGTTACTGGCTCCAAAAGAATTTAACTGCTTACGAAGTAGTTGTATTGTCTTTCAAGTTTTATTCTATCGAATTAGCTATTATTTCATATGTCCAGGTTTCTCTCTGATTTCCAGAGAGCAGATATTTTCTAAGAATTATATGTTATTGATAAGATTTAGTCTGATTTTAAATATAGTTTAATGATTATATTCATACATATACCTGTATTACTAATGAGAAAATTGTCGTTGATTTGACAGATTAGTATTAGTTACAAGTTATAAAGAACAATAAGATCATCAATTATCCTTAATAGTTTATCAATTAAAAGCTTCACATCATCAAACAGTGTGCATGAATGTTAATATCATACAACTGAAAATAGGAGAGGGAGACATATACGATGGGCTTGACATTTACACTTAATTGTGCTTCTATTTTCATGATGAATTAATCATTTGTATATACCTATAAACAGTTAACTAAAAAGTAATGTATAAGTATTGCTGAAACGAATGACAAACAAAAATTTAATATTCATTTTGCATAGATTAATAAAGATTGGTTAGTGATCAATCCATGTCGAATATTCAATTCAAGTGTGAAAATGATTACTTTTGATTTCTGTCTATACATTACTTTTATAATCGATATCTTACTGAATATGTATCCACATTTTTCAATTATCATCTCAGAAGATAATAACTTTGTCTCTGGAGGGAAAGTAAACCCTGATCTATATAAGAACTTTCGTCTAAATTAGAGCGAATAGTTACACAGTATTTGGGCGCCGAGCTGATTTAAGACATTAAATATATTGTGAATGAAATTTCTCCCCTCACCACTTACGTATATATACAATATGTTATCTTAACACATATCATTTCGCATCACAAGTCTCTTACACACTAATACATATACCTAGTTTAGACACTTTTTAACGCTGATTGGATGACCTATTCAGTGTACAATGAAACGAAGAACCATGTACCTATTTATATTCGATAATTTTGATGTTTGATTATATTTCCTTGAAAAAGCTTGGACCAGATTGCCAGGCAAAACGTTGGATTTACTTCAAATTCATTCGCTGAGATTTTACAAATATATTATTCCTATTTAAACCCTGATCTAGTTTTATTAGATTTCTTAACTATTAAAATTACTATAATATCTACAAAACCCCTTCTGATTTCATATTAGTTAATTTTTGCCTCAACTAATAATACATAAAAGAAAATGTGGCTTCTTGTACAACAAGTGGTTTGACTGTATCACTAGATAATGTTCAGACAATGAATCATATTAATCATCGTAAAGTTATAGCTTGATTGTATTATCCAGAACAATTTTTTAAATCCATTAAAGATCGTTTCCTTTAGTGCGATTTATTTAATAACAAAAGTATTGTAGTTTTCCTTTTACCATTCTAGTTTTTATTTATAAGTAATTTTATCCGTAATTTTACTTTCAGTCAATTTTTTCCTTCTTTCATGAACAAAATCAATGTTTTTTTTATTGATATATTTTGTTTTATCAGAAGGTATTTTGTTGAGATTTTAGTCATTTTATAGTCGAATTCATGAGTCAATTGAAGCTAGATCACCATGGAAAAGTAAGAAGCACTGGACGGCTGTTTCGTCCCATTGCAGGACTCTTCAGCAGTGCACATCCACGATCTCACCTCACGAGATTTGAACCTAGTCTAAAATAATTTCTGACAGGTTCTCTTTTATATAATGTCCGAAAATTGTTTTCATTTTTTACTCACTTTTATAAGAACTACTACAAACACACAAAAGCCAAACATTTAGTTTTGTTTCGTTGAAAGGACATAACGTAGTTTCTATCAAGAATTATTATTCGTTATTATTTGCTATCCCAACATAAATCAATTGTTCGTAAGCTTATGATAAGGAAATTACAATTTCACTAGAATATAATTATACTGTATCATTTTGATAGAGTGTCTTGTAAAGAACATATTTCATTTCTTTGATGAAAACAACTAGCTATGAGTCTCTCATATTATCGATTCCAATAATATTTAATAGAAGTTGTCTATTTTTTTAGTTTTACAGTATAATTATTAAAACTTCTCAAATTTATATCAGAAGTGGCAAAATATGATAGTGTCTTCATTTTTTCAATGTTTTTATTAGTTGTGTATCTGGGTAATAAATACAGTTTTTATTATCTCTTCTAGTTAGGAAAAAGACACACTATAAGTACACTCCTTATCTACATACTTACACTAAATTTGTTGTTGTAAGTTGATGAATAATGTTATTGTAAGCATTTATGTTACGATTTATAGTTGAAGAAAGAGAATATGTTTTAGTGAAGACCTGTATTAAGAACCACTTGAATCTAATGATAACTTGGGCCATTTATTGATCAAGTTATTCATATACAACAGTAATGTTTATAATTACCCAATACTTTAAATGGTATTTGTCTGTCTAAAGAACGTTTACTAACTATATATATATATTCACTTACAGTCCATCAGTCTTGTATTCTACTTCGAATATCCTTAGTCGTTTAGAAAATGTTTGTAGTTAGTCCCCATCTGGAATAGTATACTCTCCTATAATTTTCAGAGTAAAGACGTATGATAATATAAAACAGGCATTTATTAAGTAGTGGATTATATGGATTATTTTACCTGAACGAAAAGTTATTTACAATATTTTACAAATGTACTTTGATAGAAATGTCATGTATCTTAAAAACCAACATAAGTTTTCATAATTATTATTTCTTAATATGTAAGTCAGAGAGGAACTATAGATAATTTTAGCAAGCTTCTGATCAAAGCCTTATAGTAACATACTTAATTAAAATATCAGTCCAAATAAAACGAATCAACGAACAAAAATTTAACATTTCCAGTTACCGGACGACATTAATGACACTGTTTAAAAGAGATAATTGTATCGTGGAACACTATCAAGCAAAAACCGATTATTGCATAGTAATGATAGTTAAGACTTTTAGGTGATTTTATTAAGCAATGAAGGTTGATCAAGATAAACATTTTAAATACTGCATGGTAATTAGTTTCTTTGTTTCCAGCTTATGAGACGATTCAACGATGCACTGATCGTCGTGCGTTGACCTTTAAATGACCAGATGTTTACACTATACAGATCAAATTATCCCATATTGTCAATGGTTTAATATTCTTTAATAAAATACAACAATCATATTACACATAGTAAACTAAAATAAATGCAAATCTTTATTTCATCTTTTCAAAAACGAATGTTTTTTGGAGGTTCACTGAAAAGTAATAAAATTTAGTCGATACTTATAAATTCAATGTTTAACTTCTTAAAGTATTTAGATTCAAAATCATATAGACAGCTATGATCTTAATGTATAGTTCAATGAAAGTTGAATTGATATAATTAATTAATAAAACTAATGATATAATTAAAGATGGATAGTGGCTAGTAGTGGAATACAGGACGCGCGTTTCGTCCCATTTGAGACTCGTCAACTGGATGTACCTACATCTCACAGTTGATGTTCACTCTGGGACTAGAACCCAGTACCTTTCGCTTCAAACGCCATCGCGTTATCCACTCAGCTATTGAGTCCTGATAGCCACTTGCTTGTGCTAGCCACTATCCATCTTTGCTTATAATGCTTGTGAATTAAGGCAATATCGAGGCAATACGCACAGTATGCACTTATGGCCAATAAGAGACTGACCAGTTGCAGTCCTAAACATCAATGAGAAGATTCAAACAAACAATACTAAGTGAACTTAATGATATAATTGTTGTATATTGCACAATATGATTTTTATTAAGGTTGAATCTTTAAATCATCTATCATTCTTTGTTTCATCTTTCGATCAAAAATGTAACACGGATATTTTTTGACTTGAAAACTTATTGTTTACATGCATTAACTAAATACTTTTCAAGTTCACTGGTTTCATTTACGTTTTTGTAGCTCAATTATATAATAAAGTATTGTGTTGGTTAAAGTGTTTTTTTGTGTTCTGGTGGCCGATGAACAGAATGAGTTTTTAATATTTAGGGTGAACTAAGTGGATTAATATCATGGACGATAGATGGAAAAGAGCTTTCTCATCTTGTTCGAGTTATTAGATATCACTTAAAGGATTATAAAACCGATATGGATTTATTCAGAACATAACACACTTATTAATACTGACAATAAATATATTCGATTTTTGTTAACACTTATGATCCCACTTATTTTAAATTTGATTTTAATTCACCGTCGGCAAAGCTCTCGATAATAAAACATTCTATTTAGAGAGAGAGCGCAACATTATCAGAACGTTATTTCCCAGAGTTACAAACTATTGTCACCAAAACTAGGCAACATTTGATTCTTCAGTATAAGCCAAAGGGATTTAATTAGAAGTATTAAACGTTATCGATATACAGAAGGAAAACTATAAGGTTTGTACTTTTTCAAAATTTGGTTCTTGAATATAACCGTATTTCATCAAAAAAATTGGTTGCTTAAAGACGAAATGGTGTATATATAAAACAGAAGTCAAGGTAAACAAATTCTAATTTAATACCAAAGTACGATTAACATTTATTTAAATTTTTTTTTATTCTACTGTACATTTGAGATATACGATTAACATGTATTACATCTTATTTCATATTTGGTTTAATCCTGGTATCACGCATTATATATATGATACAACATTTTGGATAAACTATGATAATAAAACAATCTTGGTTGAAGATGATGGTATCTAATGCTATAATTTTTCAGGAAAATAAACAGCTAAAATTAATGTTTTAAAAGTAGGTAAGATGTTTTACCAATGTTTTAGCTATGATATCTATCTTCTGACGTATATAAATATTATTGACAAGTTTCGTATTATAAATGTGTCAAGAAGTTATTTTAGAAAAAACACCGCCTGCATACGAAAGCTAATGGATAAATTGGGAATACTATATATATATTTACCATATTATCAATTTTATTAACTGGGTCTGTATCAGCAACCATCATGTGAAATAACCATACAATGAATCATAAGAAAATGTTATTGAGATATAAATAACAATAGTTACTACGTTGCAAACGGACATGTTTAGAAATCAATTTTTGCTTCAGAATATGAATAAAAATTATCTAAATACTTGTACAAATAAGGAATATTGAGTGTGTACTTCAAATTCTACTTGGCAAATAAGTTCCTTTATTTGATATAATAACGATTCTGCAAATGATTTTCAATAGATCACGAAGTTCATCTGGTCATTAGAATTTCTTTCGACAGTGAGCTGCAGTAAAATATTCATTTTAAAATGCTTAATAGCTACTATGTCTTTAAAATCAGTTAATATTTACGGCGGGAGACACCTGCTTTGAACTAATTACTTCATATTCTAAGTGATTCAATCCTTACAGTTAGCTTGGTGTTTAAATGAACAAATGTTAGTAGTGATTGCTAAATTCACTTTCATAGACTGACTAGAGCGGTTAGGAGAACGTTTAATGCAACCGATCTCTGTCTATCATACTCGTCTCGATCTATGATTCTTCCTCGACTAAAGGATAAGTTACCTGGTTATGTCACCTTTATGTGTATCAACGAATTCAGCTGTTTCTGTGGATAAAGCTATATTGGGCGCACTACCAGACAAATGAGCCAAAGAGTTAGTGAACACCTCCCTTGGTGGTTAGGAAGAAGTACTGTCAAGACAATACGCAGCTTGGTTCTATCACACTTGATCGATAGCGGTCATGTAGTTGACAGAAATAGTTTATTTAAAGTTATTTATCGTATTCCTACTAGTTTTCTTTATGTCGCTCGATCTCGTCTCTTACATGTAGCAGAAGCTATAGGAATTCGAGCCAACAATCCAAGTTTTTGTGTTTATAAGAAATTTGTAACACCTTTACCGCTCCCTTGGACTTAATAAATGATTTTATTTATTCATTCAATAGCTAAGATTATTATAGACTGATCGGCCTTGAGGTTGGCCAAGGGAGGAGGAGCGGTTGAAGATATTTCTTTTGCTTACATAGCTCCGTTTTCTTCATCCGGATGGTTAATGCTATTGAATGACTTAGTTTGACTATTGTACTTACGATCTTTTTTTGTCAAATATAGTTGTCTCTGGTATCTTTATTCACAAATCTTATTTATTATTAATTTCCATACTCTTTCTTCAATTATTTTTCTTCATCCCCTCTCACCCTTTTCTTCCTTTCGCAAATATACACTTCATGGTTCAATTATTTGAACAATTCTTATTGCGTAATCTTATGATTTTTATGAATGTCATTCCAGTGTTTATATTTTTTTAATCATTGACCTATTTCCCATTATGTAACATTGATTCAAGCCTCTGTTATTCTAATCACAACTAGTACACCTGTCATCACACTACCAATTTGTACTTTTATTATGCTTATTTATGTAGTCTATTCCATTGTTATCATTGACTCATAAACTACCTTGATTGGTTTATTAATTTCATATATGCATATAAATATGACTGTATATTAGAGTATAGCCTGATGATTATACAATACTGTTGGCTTATATATGTTGTTCTAAATCACTTTATTTAGTTAATATTAAAAATACACTAAGCACTGATTATTTATGAAAATACTCTTCGATATGAATATAAAAACTTATATTCATGCAATGCAGTATAGTGTTATTTGTCTAATTAATTTTTAAAGCGTTAAGTTCGATTAAAGTAATTAACTGTTGATATGTTTTATTCCAAAAGAGAATTAATCAACTAAAGTGAATGGCGTAAATTAACTTAGTATTTACTTGTTTGAATCTTCTCATTGATGTTTAGGACTGCAACTGGTCAGTCTCTTATTGGCCATAAGTGCATACTGTGCGTATTGCCTCGATATTGCCTTAATTCACAAGCATTATAAGCAAAGATGGATAGTGGCTAGCACAAGCAAGTGGCTATCAGGACTCAATAGCTGAGTGGATAACGCGATGGCGTTTGAAGCGAAAGGTACTGGGTTCTAGTCCCAGAGTGAACATCAACTGTGAGATGTAGGTACATCCAGTTGACGAGTCTCAAATAGGACGAAACGCGCGTCCTGTATTCCACTACTAGCCACTATCCATCTTTGCTTACAATAAAGTAAATAGTGGTTTCATATTTTCCATTCTTTTATGTTCATTGTTTCACTTTATAATGAACATTTCAGGGAAAAGATTTCATAAATTGATATTATATAAAAGATTAAATTGTTATAGAACAAAACTTGTTCTTCAAATACTGATAATGACTTTAGATCAATGTTAAAGAAATTTTAAATCTTAAATTCAATTGTCTGAAAACAAGGTTTATAAAAAAAACAAAGCTTTCAAATGCTTACCAATTTAATGAACTGATAACGTTAATAGACATAAAAAAGTAAAAACATCAAAAAATAATTTTCATTCGAATAAACTTTTTTTCAAACTGAATACAGAAGTAGATAAAATAGCTTTACTTGTTTTAGTTACCTTTCTTTCAACAGCAATTGTTATTAATCCGTTTTATAGCATATAATGTAATCTCTACTTTTTTGTTGATTTATGAAAGTTATAAAATTAGGGTTTGTCAGGTATGAATGATCTAAAACAAACCAGGTTTCACATCTTCTTAGAATCTTACTGTGTCAGAACAATATTCTTCATCTAAAAGACTAAAGATATACCTTACTATCGAGGGCCAGCTAGTAAAATTGCTTTCAGAACCTTGCAATAAAAGCTAGAGCAATCTATAACTCACTCTTGGATCTCTCAGTCACACAGGACAAAGAAACAGTGCTTCCTCGTCTACTGTTATTTCTTAAGAATCTTTTACCTACTTTTAGTTTAGAGATAAGGTTATATTTGAATTTTATAGTTTGATTTCACTTTTTGAAATATTGAGCATTTATCTCTCTCACCACTGGTTGTTTACTGTATGATTTTGAAAACGTTTATTAGTTGGTTTGAGTAAGAGATTTACCAAAGAAAGAATTTGGCAGATTTTGATATTTAGTCAAGAATACAGCCAACATTTATCAAATTATTGCTCTGTCAGTCACAGCTCAATTAGCTGAGTCATAACTCTGCCAGCCGTGACAGTAACAGGTTTGAACAGCATGTAAAACTTTCGCCAATTTAAGACTGTCGAATCAACTTTATGCTAATGCTTACGAACATAAAACCAAGGTCTAGAGAATTTCGGTAAATGACTTTATCCGTGTATCAATTAAAGATATGATCGTCTTTTCTATTATCATCTGCATGAATTCACAACGGCAGCGCATAAATGTAGTGTGATAACTGACTTAAAAGGGTAGTGGGTGAGGCTGAAGGTCCTGGGTTTGAGTCTTGAGTGAGAACTGCTCAGGAGTTCCGTACTAGGACGAAACATCCGCCTATAACTACTAGGTTTGGATCGACTCACGTCTTCAAATTTGAAGGTATTTTATAGTTGTGTACGATTATTAGGAGAATATTATAATAAAATATAAATAAATTATTCTCATTTAGAAAATCACGACTCAAAGAACTTGTGACAATATCTGAACGCTTGAAAAATTGATTTTTTATATTTATTCACAAATTATCATAAAGTATACAAATTTGATAAACTATGTAATATAAAGTAATCTCACAAATTATATATTTTCCCCTAGTTATAATTGGTCGAGGCATAACAGTCTATAAACCGAAGATTCGAAATAATACGGATTTTAAAAAATAATTGACTGAGCAGAATTTCAATTAATGTTTCCATAAAAAAATGAAAAGCGAATTAAATCTAGTTCCTCATAGAATCATTTTAAGTTTACTATCATTTTATTTCATATGAGACAGTGAAGTATACTAAGTAAAGTCAAGTGAGTATGGAATGAACTATTATATCAAAGAGATAGTCGAATGGACACGTTTAATTCATTAAATCCTATATGAGATTAGTAAACATAAGTAAATCTTGAAATGACCAGTAAAAGATAATTAATCTCATTAAAAAAAAATAATTCATACTTACTTCTGTAGTAATTAAGCGGTTACATTCTAAATGTCCCATAAATAATGTATCATTTGTAAAATTATTTTTTGTATAAGAAGGTAAATTGATACTTATATCAGGTGAACATATATTATCACAATGTAAGTTTGTTAATGTAGATTTAGAAAAATGATCATCATTAGTGTTATTATTATTATAAAGATTACTATTACTAATAATATTATTATTATTATTATCTTTAACAAACTGAAGTAAATGATCAAGTTTGATTGCATTAGCTAAAGTATTTGGTGTTTTTGGAATAAGTGAACTTTTCTGTGCCATTTCTTGATAATGATTATATTGTACATGAGATAAAACATCACAAAATTCAATTGAATTCTTTTCTACAAAAGAGAAATGCAAAACATCTTGGTAAATATTAAGACAATTGAAGAGTTTGTTTGGTTAAATTAATTAACTGATATTAAAAAGTTTCTGTTAAATTACTTAATATTATTGAAGAATTCTGACAAATTAGTGAATTTCCCCCCAAAATATTTATGAAGAAAAAATTTGTTATCAGAAGGGGTTTTTATGGATATTATAGTAATTTTGATAGTTGAGATCATTAATCAATTGAAGCTAGACCACCATGGAAAACCTGGAAGCACTGGACGGCCGTTTCGTCCTATTGTGGGACTCCTCAGCAGTGCGCATCCACGATTCCATGGTGGTCTAGCTTCGATTGATTCATGATCTTAAATATCAAAAAATTTATTGTTTAAAATTGGAAATATCATATTATGAAAATTAAAAAAAACGAATAAAATAAATTTCAGTACACAAATCTGCTTGAATTGAACTCATATTACATCGGAAAATACATTTTATTGCATCATCGTTTGCACAGAAAATCCTTTGCAATACAATATGTATCATACTAGTGAAAACTGTTGTCAAAATATTTATTGTTCCTAATTGGTTGACATACCCAGTTATTTAGTTTTACATTATTTAACAAACAGTTACATTCAAATTCAGTATAATTGAAAATTCAAACGCTTTTGCCGTTAACTACTGTCAGCTAGAAAAAATGTTATGAAATTAAAGCATTTAGTGGTTATCTTGTCCTAATAAGAAGTGACAATAGGATAATCAATTTGATCTCCAACAGCCGAGCTGCTCAAATGTATTAAACTAAAAAGACTAGTGTTAGACAAGAATAAATTCATAACTTAGTAGATTAGTTCTATTTGTTGTTTCCGGTGGTTGAAAATTAGAGTATTATTAATTGTATTGATAATATGAATAAGTGATTGTTGAGTGGCAAGTACTGATCAGATGATTTTATTTTAAAACAAAGTATTAGCTGTTGTAAATCAAATCCGTAAAAGTCAATGTATGCAGAGATATCGTTGATTTGCTAGTGTAAATAAAACACTACCTATTGCTTTTGTTTCTTCTATGGATTAAGCCACATTTATTCTATTTGAGTTATAACAGTTAAGGACAGAAAGTTTGGCTGGAATATGTTCCTAATTATTATTGATGTCGGCAGAAACATTTTGAAGATTGTCAGCATAATATTACAAGGTTTTGAAATCAGTCTCCAAGTCTATCTTACATGTAAAATGAGTTGTGAGGTTCAATACTGGGTACCACAGAAACGACTATTTACTTATGAATAAATTTTCTGAAATAACTAGTAGATCAAAAATGAGTGATATTTTCAAGTCATGTAGGGTCAAAATAACATATAGAATATGGCAATGTTATCTTACCAACAATCCCCAGTGAATTTATATTCCCTAAAGTCTTCCCTTGTTATAGTATCTTATTATTTACTCTGGAATCTCTGACCGATGTTTCTGAAAACTGCAGAAAACTATAAACATTGAACTAAATCACCGTGTCATTCTCGTAATTATCCATTTAATTTGTGCTTTTGAATTATATATAAAAATTCAGAGAAGCAGTACCAACATGTTTTGCACTATCAAGAGATGAGCTTCCTTCTTGTTTCAATAAACATATTACAGACAGTCTACATTTACAAATTATTAGAACGTTGACAATATACAATATTTAAAAGTAAATGACATTTATTCTATCATATATATATTCTGAAAGTATGTATTTACAGGATATTTTCCGCAACGTTCTCACTAAAGACCAACTAGAAGAACAAAATAAATTTGAATCTATCGTAACTTAAGGTAAAACCAGGATAAAAGCGGCAATCTGACTATCAAATATAGCTCATAAAAAATTTGTGAATTCATATTGATGGACAACAAAAGTTCCTGTAGTATAACTTACCTTTAAGATTTTTCGTCTCCTCTTGAAATTCATTTGGCTGATGAATATCATCATCATTATCTTTAAAAACAACATCAGGAACATTATTTTTTCCTCTTGTCTTTCTAATTTTTACAGACTGACGTTGTTTTATCGAGGTGAAAATATTTTTACAAGTTGTACGTTTAGCAAACACTCCAATAGTAACAATCAGTATAATGCATAATATGGCTGTTGACACAACAATACACATCATGATTAGTTTATTCAATTCAACAGCGCCAGAGTTATCCACTTCAGTGATACCAATTAAGCCAAGTGATTTCAAATTAGCCAATTGATATTCATCAAGTGTACCAAGACTTCTACCAATTGGTGGAGAGTCAGTTATAATTATCTGAACGTCTATTTTACTGAATTTCGGTGGGACTCCACGATCTGATGCTTGAATTGATAAGATTGTAGAAACCTAATTGTGCAAATAATAAAGGAGTGGGTTAGTAATTCATTAATAAAGCAAATAAAATTCATTTTCCGAAAAACTAAAATTTTCGAATTCATATTAGAGTAACTTACAAGCTATTCACTACCCGTTGACAAAATCATTCTATTTTTTTGGTATCGAGGAATTACAATTTCGTTACTTGGTTACAAACAAAACACAGTAGAATGTACATTTATAATCTTGAAATATATTTAGGGTATGACACGGAGTGATTGAATTCAAGAATGATGACTGAATCACTAGAATAAAATTAGCTTCGTAATTTCAACCAACTACAATAACCAAGCTAATTTAATTTATAATAATAAGATCGCTCAGCAAGTGCAACAACTACAGGGGCATCACTCTTCTCTCAATACCAGGAAAAGTCTTCAACAGAGTATTGTTAAACAGGATGAAGGATTCCGTGGACGCCCAACTTCGAGATCAACAAGCTGGATTTCGTAAGGATAGATCGTGCACAGATCAAATTGCAACTCTACGTATAATGTGGGACAATCAATTGAATGGAATTCATCACTCTACATCAACTTCATTGACTACGAGAAGGCATTTGATAGCGTGGACTGGACAACACTATGGAGGCTTCTTCGACACTATGGCGTGCCTGAGAAGATAGTCAACATCATACAGAACTCCTATGATGCACTAAACTGCCAAATCGTCCACGGAGGACAACTCATCGACTCGTTTGAAGTAAAGACCGGTGTAAGGCAAGGTTGCTTACTCTCACCCTTTCTCTTTCTCCTGGTGATCGACTGGATCATGAAGACGTCAACATCTGGAGGAATGCACGGAATACAGTGGACAGGCAGGATGCAGCTTGACGATTTAGACTTCGCAGATGATCTGGCTCTTCTATCACAAACGCAACAACAAATGCAGGAGAAAACGACCAGTGTAGCAGCAGCCTCAGCAGCAGTAGGTCTCAATATAAACAAAGAGAAAAGCAAGACTCTCCGATACAATACAATATGCACCAATCAAATTACACTTGACGGAGAAGCTTTGGAGGATGTGGAAACCTCTACATATCTGGGCAGCATCATTGATGAACACGGTGGATCAGATGCAGATGTGAGGGCGAGGATCGGCAAAGCAAGAGCAGCATATCTACAACTGAAAAACATCTGGAGCCCAAAACAATTGTCAACCAACACCAAGGTTAGAATTTTCAATACAAATGTCAAAACAGTTCTACTGTATGGGACGGAGACGTGGAGAACTACGAAAGCCATTATCCAGAAGATACAAGTGTTTATTAACAGCTGTCTACGCAAGATACTTCGGATCCGATGGCCAGACACTATCAGCAACAAGTTACTGTGGGAGAGAACAAACCAGATTCCAGCAGAGGAAGAAATCAGGAAGAAGCGCTGAAAGTGGATTGGGCACACTTTGAGGAAATCACCTAATTGCGTCACAAGACAAACCCTCACATGGAATCCTGAAGGTCAAGGGAGAAGAGGAAGACCAAAGAACACATTACGCCGAGAAATGGAGACAGACATGAGAAGAATGAACAAAAGTTGGATAGAACTAGAAAAGAAGGCTCAGGACAGAGTGGGTTGGAGAAAGCTGGTCGGCGGCCTATGCTCCATTGGGAGTAACAGGCGTAAGTAAGTAAGTAATAAGATCGCTGGTAAATGGGGATAGTGAATGTTGGTAGGAGTTGTTCTATTCTAATAGGTTGCTCATGGGATACTAATTTTACTACAGCTACTCAGTGTTTCATTATTGTTTGCTCTTAATATAAGAAACTGAATCAGCATTTTGTAGGTTTTCAATATCAAACGTTCACGAACGTTTAGAATTTGTACCAGCTGAATTATAAACATTGGATTTGCCGGAAGTCTAAATTTTTTATACTGCATTTCTAATATTTCCTAATTGCTGTGCAAAATGAATTTTGTTGATTTAATAAATGTATCCAAATGGAAACATGTTTTCAATGATTCTTAATCATTGTCTATAATGTGTTTGAGATTTTTATTCAACATTTCCATTCATAAAGATTAATAAGTATAGAGGTTGTGAATATTGTGGAATGTTGTTGAGATCGAAAACTAATATGAATTAAACCACCACTAAAAACCTGATATCATTGAACAGCCATTTCATCTTAGTATGAGACTACCTATCAGTTCTCATCCAGCAAATTAATTCTTATTCTCGGGGAAATAAAAGCTTAGATGACATAAATAAAAGAAACTAGACCTATAAGTCTTCAGTGTGTTTCTTGAGTGGTAGCATTTGAATTAATCATGAAAAATGAAAAAAAACATATAAGCAATCATCACAAGGTTTAATGAAATATTGTACTTGCATCTTTAGATTTTTGAATCGTATTTGTTACAATTATCTCTCCTGTATCATGACGTAATCCAAATACATGTTTTGGATCACCTTTGAGCAAACTGTAATGTATCTCACCATTTCGACCTGAATCTTTGTCAACAGCTACCAATCGTGTTACTATAAATCCTTTTTTCTCATGTACAGAAAGTCGAACCTTAAAGGTAATAAATAAATATAAAGAATAAGTTTAATATTAATTTCTAAATGTTAATTGTAGTATTTCATAAATTAAAGCACATCTATTCGGAAATATAAACAGATTTCAAATAATGACTTTAAATTTTTAAATAGTTACAACAAACACTCATCAGTATAACGTGACGTATAACATGACGTTTAATGAGAGCAGTGCTTCTAGTAAAAATGAAATAGTTTAATTAAATATATTATAGAAAGTATTATTCAAAAAAAGACATTTAGCATGTGGATAATGAGTAGCTTTTGTTAAAATTCTGTCATAGCAACATAAATGTCGTGTTGAATTATTATTTCAAAATAGTTCTAAATTAGGTAATATCCAACTTGACATATGCTGTCATAAAGAAATAAAGAATTTGTTCAATTAATAAGGTTAACAAAAAGTAAATATTATTTTTAGTTGTTTTAAAAAGTGATATCCCATAACTTCTGTTTGTTATACATTTTTACCAATATATAAATTTTAGTTTACATGTCTCTGAGATCAAGTAGGTCGCAAGAAATTGTCAAGTTCATTTATCATAAATATATGTTTATCACACATGTACTAATTAACGCTAATTCGAACATAGATCGGAATCAAAACTGTTTTCTTTAAATGAGGCTGCATGGAGTATTTGACTGAATTTAAAGATTTACTTACGGCTGAGGTTATTGGTGAAAATAGAAAAAAAACTTGGAGAAGACTAGAAATGAAGAATAAATGAGATAACTTTTAAAGTATGGGATCGATTTTTATTGTTTTAATATAAATAAAGACATTCATTTGTTGGTTTGTTAATGATCATCAAGGATATCTACGGTATTTGTAAAAAATAAATGACTATGCGATTACCGAATCTACGTTTCATTATCTCCATTTGATAAGTGTTCTTTTTTCCCATAAATGACGATATAATATTTATCACGAACATCGATATTAACATTTGTTTATGATGCAAGCCTAATAAAAATAATGTCTGTGAAAATAACTAGTAGTTATACACAAGATGTTACTTAACTTTAACTTATATTTTCATAGTTGAAAGAGTGAGTCAATTGAAGCTAGACTACCATGGAAAATCTGGAAGCACTGGACGGCCGTTTCGTCCTAAAAATTACAACTTAAATAAAAACCGTGCGAGACTGGTAGGTCCTGGGTTCTAATCTCTCGAGGTGGGATCGTGGATGCGCACTGCTGAGGAGTCCCATAATAGGACGAAACGGCTGTCCAGCGCTTCCAGGTTTCCGATGGTGGTCTATCTTCAATTGACTCATGATTTCAACTATGAAAACACTAAAATCTCCACAACACCCTTTCTGATAATTTAACTTATGTGTATACTATGAGCTCGAAATATTTAAAAATGTTAAACTTTCCTGCCAATAACTTTATATCACCGGTTTTGTTTCTTTTCTTAAAACATTTTAACTTCACTACGGTCATGATATTTCTAAAGAAGTATAATGAAGAATGCTCATTATAGTCATAACCTTCCAACTTGGTGTAGCACTTACGATAGTCGAAACTCAAAATATTCACTCAAAATTCAGAAAATATTGTCTATTGTATTCATTCATTTCGGAAACACCTAATCTATTTAGTGAATACTATAGGTACTATAATTATTCCCGGAAAATTTACCTTGTTTTAAACAATTCAAATAGGCTATAATTATTTTGGTGTCGTTACAGTTACCTTTGTATCATAATATAAATTTGATTGTTTGGATTATATTTCTTTCTTATGCTTATTCATATACGTATTTGTATAACATATTAACTTCGCAAGGTAAAACAGATTTTATAAATACTTTTAATTACCATCAGCCCGTTTATCAACTACATAAATACACAGTATATTTTCAGTCAACTGGAAATCAATACTCATAACACTTTAAGAATAAAATTCGTGCTGAGAAGTATGAATCAGAAAGGTTTGTGAGTAATAATAAAGGAACTTTAAACAACCTATATACTGAATTTTCTCTTATTGATAAACTGTTGTATTCTGAAACATGGAAGAAAGCATAAAAATATATTTTGACACATTTAGCTGTTTAAATGTGTATTTCATCTGTCATTTTCATTTTGTTCAGAGTTTGTATGATGACGATTTCAGATACAAGAGCAAACAAACTAAATAAAATAAGAGTGGTGATAAATTTAGTGTTTGCAATCACATTTTTGAAAACGACAATCATTAAGGTCGAAGTTATTGAGCTAATGAAGCCGTGCTTCTTAGCTAGACATAAGTGATTCTGTTTCTGAGATACAACATTATAAAATATAGAATAATTTATTCATTTAGTATTGTTTGTTTGAATCTTCCCATTGATGTTTAGGACTCCAATTGATCAACCTCCATCTTTCTTTAGGATAATTTCTTGTCAGAATAAATATTGTATACATTTAATATGGTTGAAGTACACATTTTTGAATACTCATTCACAGTATACACATTTATATGTTTTTAATTAGTATAACGAAAGCTTTAACAGCTTATGAGCATGAACATCTTTTGTTGTGAATGAAATGCTTCAGTACTATTTGTTTGAATATTATATAGTTTTCCAATATAAAAAAATCGAACATCTAAAGAACTCAACACTCACATCTTGATGAAGAAGATGATCCAAAGCAATAAACATGAAATACAGAATAGGGACAAGTAGAATAGAGTTCGTTTTTTCTACAGTGATCTACATTAAGAAACATACTCTAAAGCTAACTGTAAACTCTTTATATAATGATGTTTAGTCTTTTGTTCTACCTGATGTTGATTTATCACTTTATTTATCTTGTCTATCGCAATTGTTAATTACAACAAAAAACAACCTTAAATAGTTTTATGCATAAAAAGCAATCGAAAGAAAAAAAAATTAGATCCTTCTTATGTAACAAATATGATATAGGAAGAGCTGGAAATTCTTTTCATAGAATTTTATGTACCATATTTTTCGTTTTGTGTAATTCACACGAATTTAACTATCGACATTTTTTTTTTTGAACAGAAGATAAATTACTTGTAACACGAAATTCCAATGTATATAGACCTAAATGACAAGGAAATATTGAGACTGTTTGCCTTTCTCATTCTGAATAACTCAAATAAAAATGGAAAAAAACTGTGAGTTAAGAAACTTATATCATGGCCACAGTTTAATGTCTAATTGACTTAACTAATGCACCAAAATAAATATGAAATCGAGCTACCAGGGCAACAGTCACATTGTTTATGGATTCATTATAAAAAGAACACAAATTACAACCAAAATAAATTATAGGGGTAGTTATTTAATTTTTTGGGTGTATTAACCATGTCAGCAAGAGAATTAGTTAATAATACTGATAAAGCATATTTTTAAAATCGATAGGTCTATTATTTAGACATATTTTTCTGTTCAAGAGAATCAACTCACCTTAAAGACACTTGTGTTTGGATATACAAATATTGGAGTATTGTCATTCAGATCTGAGACTAATATGCGTACAGTGACTGCAGATGTGTGAACTTTGTTTTTAATTTGTGATGTTATTTTATCTTTCGATACTTCATAATTTTCTTCTTCATAATCACCAATCTGATAATTAACCGGTAAATATCTATTTTCTAACTGAACTCCACCATCAATAGCCAGAACTGTAAACTGATAAATTGACTGGGACTCTCTATCTATAATACGATTTGTTTTCAAAAGACCATGGGAATTGATCTGTAAAAACAAATACATGGAGGTTCTTTATCGAATGAAATTTAATTAAATGTATGTATATTATAGAAAATTATTTAGTTTAAATATTTTACCGGAAAGAAACTGTTCTACCAATGTTTTAATCTGTAGTTCGTAAGTTTTCTCCTGTGTATAATAATTCATTTATTGTCATAGGTCCACGGTTTGCGAGATTTTATGTTGATAAAGGGCTTAGATTGATATATATTGTTTAGATTGAGTTATAATAAAGCAATTTTAAAGCTCACCTTACCACAGTGAATCTTTCAATGCATCATGTTTCTTAACTATTGTTCAATCTGTCCCCTAAATCCATCAGTTCATACGAAGTATTTCCATAAGATTATTATATACAGAAAAACGCTAGTACTATCATAGCGTTTATGAATTTAAGTAGAGATAATCATTAAGGATTAATTAGCAATCTAATTAATGAGACATACGGTCATGATCAATGTCTCGTTTACAAAGTTTATTTTTGTCCGTAAGTACTGTTAGGCTGAATTGCGACGAATATAAGATATTCAAATGAAAGAATTAATGTCGTATATCGAAATAATTAAGTAGAAATGAATTGCTGCACAACTGGAATAACAAGATGAAAATGAGATAAAAACCTTATTTAATTAGAAAGAAGCGTCCTAAAAGACTAGTAATCGATTAATAAAATAGACTAAAGTTTTTTTAAGCATTTCGCTCCAATGGCTACAATATTCTGGGAGAAGTCGTTTAAACAAACTAGATTCAAATTACATCTAAGTACTTGTAAAATAGTATATAAACACAATATACGAATCTTTGCAGTAAGTTCTCAGTTATTTCTGATAAAATTTATCTCTACGCTGGTTTTACATTAACCACTACGAAATAGTCAGCTCATGTTTGATTAACCTGTTGATACTCAATTTACAGGTTACTAGTTGAAATCACGAGTCAATTGAAGCTAAACCACCATGGAAAGTCTCATGCACTTCGAATACGGAATATCCGAGGTGAGCCAAGAGACTCAAAGTTGCTGAAACGAGAGAAGGAAAACTAATCTCATTCCACGATAATGTCGGTAATATGTACGTGGCATAAATAAGCAGATACAGACAAAAATATAAACCCTGGCAACGGTAACGAATATCCCGAAACAGGGTAAAGGGAGATAGAATGAAACATCTCACTGAGTAGCATACACGAGTGGTTAAAAATCAATAAATCCT
>NC_031495.1:40278361-40304635 GCF_000237925.1 Schistosoma mansoni | reverse complement strand
CAATATCCTTTATTTTAGTTATTCTTAAAACACACAAAGAATTGAGAAATATTTGACTATTGAATATTAGAAAGAAATAACATCTATATTTTTACCTGAAAATGTCTATTTTTAACATAAACTGAAATCTAATTAAGAAGTAGTGAAATGTAAAGAACATTGAGCTGTTATTTTGTTATCACTAGGATAGCATCTACGATGTCGAATTCCTAGAGCATGCAAACTTGAAAGAGAAAACTTACTGGTTAAGCTCTCATTAGTGTTTCATATAAAAGGTAACTTTATGTGAGTCTACAAAGTATTAACATATTAGTTTGATAAGAACTTATCTTTTGATTACCAAATTTATAAAGCTGATATACAATAGACGTACATGACTGTGAATTTACGAACTGAACTTCTACCATCTGATGTATAAAGTTTTCAAGCAGAAAATAATATCATTCGTAGTATTTCATATTTTTTCTGATTCAGAATAATTGTAAAACACATCTACAATAATGAAACCAGTTTGTTTTGGGATTCACTGGACGAAACTACTTCATTTATATGTTAAGATAAGCAATCAATTGACAAAATAGGTCACATACAGCGAGCCTATTACATACATAGTGCTCTGGCGCGAGACTGGTAGGTCCTGGGTTCAAACTGATGAGTTTGTTTTCAATTATGCGCACTGCTGAGGAGTCCCATAACCATTACAAATTGAAATAACTTCTGCTTCCAGATTTTCCATGGTGGTCTGGCTTCAATTGACTCATGATTTCAACTATGAAAATACTGAAATCTCCACAAACCCCTTCTGATTACGGATTACTAATAATATTACTTTTAAATCTTGAACGTTTTCTAATCTCATACAAAAGTTTCAAAAAGTATCTAAACCATTAAGCATGAGATTGATGATTGATGTATTTGACATAAATTAACTTCATTATATAGATGAATCTTAAAGAATTGTGTATTTCAATCATATTTTTTAATTCTCTATTGAAATCATATAGGTGGTCTAAGAACAACTGTTGTATGTCGACAAATTGAAATGTTACATTATCTAGTTTATTCAATTTAGATAGTTTAACACATATCATTTTGTTTGTTTAAATAAAAATACTGTTTATTTAGGAAATAATAAACCTTATTTGTGTCAATTAATTGATGTATTACAATCATATTACTAATTTATTAGTAAAGTATATTTACAAAGAAGCATTTATGTCCTATTACTTATTCAACAAATGTAAATGAAAAAGTAAAACATATGGTTCATATTTTATAAGATTAGGGTTAAATAGAAATAAACAGTATTCGTAAAATGTATTCTAACATTAAATGTTCAACAGTTTCGGTTTTTTCAGTACCGATTTTAAAATGAGATATACAAACAACATAAAACTACGTTAGAATGTTTAAATGAATGAAAAAGCATTTATTTTGACATTTGATCAATAACTCAATAGAATATAGGTTAAAGAATAACTAGAGTTTAGATTCACTTGGTGTTGTTTACTTGTATCTTCTCATTGTTATTTAGGACTGCAATTGATCAGTCTTTTGTTGGCATATGTGCATCCTGTACGGACTGCCTCGATATTGCCTAAGGTCCCAAACATGAACACTGCGATGAGGGTACATCTAGCTGACAAGTCCCAAATAGGATGAAACGCGCGTCCTGGATTCCACTGATAATCACTATCCATCTTTGCTTAGAAAGTTCAGATTGTTTAAGGATTATCTGTAGATTGCATTACTTTATATTTCTATCTGTTGTAACTCGGCCTGATACCTCCAGTATATAATTTATTGTTTTGTTGGTTTGATGAATGTAAACCTAATTTTCACTATAAATTCAGATTACCTGATAACTGGAATGATGCTGTATTTCTGATAATTTATTATTCTCATTCACACACGAGTCTTGGGAACTCCACAAGTCAATCAAGCATAGGATACTTGATAGAATGAATATATTAGTAGTTCATTGTCATTCGCGTCCACTGTTTTCTAATGAAATGATGTTTGGAAGAAGTCGTCAGGAAACCCTGGATCTAAGTTTCGTGCTATTTGGTATTCATCAGAAAGGTTTGCCTGTAATCTTGAGGAAACTGATGCTCCCTGACGGATTTGATGCCGTGTCACTCAGCTTCACAGTCAGAGACGTTACCACTGAACTTTCCGGGCCGCGACTGGCCTCCTATATATATTAGTATTACTTCAGTCAACTACCAGGAAGCTTGCTTATTGATTAATATTGCGTAGACTGCATAGTCCTGGTGCAACCTGATGTTCAATTGCTATTAAAGTGAGGTCAGAGTGTGATGGAAACTTCCATCACATTGAAGTTTCTATAAGACATTAGTAAAAAGGAATAAATTAAATCTGATATTTGCTGGATATAATTCTTTAGTTACAGTTAGAGATAAATTATGCTACATTTTCACGTTTCCCTGACTAAAAATTACGAACATAAGTAAAACATGACTAATTTTTCTTTGTTTGCCGTAATGATTAGCTAATAAACTAAACAGAAGAGAAGTTAAAAATTGATACAAAGAACAAATGTTCTAAACTGATACTTTGTTAATAATTTACATGAAATCATGTCTGGAATTTATCGCTGTAAACTGTTCAAACTTAAAATCAATAAGTTGGATATGAGTAAAACTTCAAGTCAGCTGTACTGGGAATAAAACGAACAATCAATTCATTGAAAACATTAATTCTTGTATATACTAAAAGTAGTAAATTTTTTGGTGCTTGTAAATGTCATACTAAAAAAACTATTCAAATGAACACGTTTTCGTACACTATATTTAGTTCATAGCCAGATCTGTTGTTTAGAATCTATTCATCGACGATCTAGGGAACGAGTCCATAAGCAGATTATTTGTTAATTAATCTATATCATCCTATTTACTGTATTAGTCGACTATCAGGTCATTACAATAAAGGTCATTAAAATTCGTTGTGTCTGATGGTTACTGGGTTGTTTTTTAATCATACTTACTAATACTTAATTGAGCTAATTCATTATGATTACTTAATTACGCCTTTATTTCCACATGACTTACAGTTCCTAGGTGAGATTTTTACAAACTACATTATTCTACTAGATAGGGTCAACTAGATCAGTCAGGTGAATAATGGCTATGGATGAATAAGTTCCACTTTAATAACAGCGTTATTTTTTAATGGTTATAAAGTATAAAAAGCTGCACCTGTATCCATAATCCTGTTTTCGAAAAGATGTTAGCTAGTAACCAACGCTAATATTTTTAACAAAAATATGGTCTGTATAATTTTGAGATAATGTGGTATTATGGTACAAATAGGAAAACTTTATGAGTGATTACTGTCTATAGTTATATGATTTTGATATAGTGTAGAGATATCGATTTATTTTTTTAAACTTACTTCAAAAGGTAAACCGGGATCAAGAAGAGAGTAGATTAACATACTATTTAATCCAATGTCACAATCAGTTGCAGCCACCATGCCAATAATTCTTGATCCAGTATAATTTTGCATAAAATCTTCAACTATAGTAAAATTGTATTCTGATTGAGAAAATTTTGGTATACAATCATTAATATCATCTAGAATAATATGGACGTTTGCGCTTGTCGATAAACTCGGTATTCCTGAATCAAATGCAACTACCTAATAACAATAATTCGGAAGGAAAGCAGTTGTTATAATAAGGTATAACAATTGGAAATTCAAAATGGATTTATGGTGTTTTGATCTTGTGTTAAACAAGTAAATATAACATTTTAAAGCCTTAAGTAGTAAAAATTCGATTTGTCTTTGCAGTTGAAAATACCACAAAAACAACATGAGTTAGACTGTCAGGACTTCTGAATGAGTACGGTATATGTGCGAAAATTGAAACTGTGTAGTAAGCAACCGAAAAAACTAAAAACCTTTTCGAATTATAAGCATGAATACATTGTTTACTAATTAGTTTAATTACTTTTACAGAACCATGCATACATTTTGATTGATATAGTTTGGGATTATATAACCCCCCAAAAAGGAGAGGAAAACATCTGTGTAACCGTTGAAGGTCATTAAGAATTAGATGTTAACTGATAACATTTTATCTGCTATCAATATTAGTGATGGAGTATGTACTTAACGTCGAATTCTACCTTTTTTCCATCCACTGCTTGATAAAACTGAAGCACAAAGTGTAATGCTATTGAAGTACTAACAAAGTTGACTTGTATGTCAATAAACAAGTGATGTTACTAAAATTGTAATCTGGCAAATTGTGTACATTTTATTATGAACCTTAGTACCAGAGATTAAGCTATAAAATAACACCAGTAGAAGTATGAATCTAGTTCTGCAATCAAATGTTCTAACATAGATGTTTATTTAGTTGTGATTGAAATTTGTTAATTTTACTGCCAGATAATTTTGTTTTACTGAATAAATATTACCATAATTTTTGAGGTGTACAAAATGATGCACTTTTTAACTTAGGCTTCAATCAATTAAATATCACATTTACACAGGTCTAGTTATATCATACTGTGGTGTGGCCTATTTATATCTATATAAGTAGTATATGGTGATGGTTAGATATAGAATGTATTTTTGCAGAAGACCGATAAGGAAAGAACTGAAATGAAGCGCAATTGGTAGGAAAATGCATAAACAATGGAATTAGAGAAGATGAACTAATATTTACAGAAGGAACAGTGAAGATTGAGACAATTAGTTGTTATTTTTCAAATTAACTGTTTGTTGTATGGTTACCAGAATTTAGTGAGATAGTCTGTAATGTTGTGCTTAAATACATTCGATTGTCCCCAACTAGTGTTTTGTTCACTACAATACTTACTAGATGGCCAATGGGTACTGGATGTAAAACATAACTAGGATGTGGTTATGTGTTGCATAGAAGTGTGAAACAAAGAATAAGACAGTTCTCTGGAACAAGTTTAGGAAATTAATTTAATATTTGACATCAATTGATAATATACCTTATCCTAAAAAAATATACATATTTCAATATGGTTTTCCTAATTACACAGATATCTTGATAATGGTTTACCTCATTTATTTTTCTTAAACAGAGTTATACGGAACTATTGTAATGTAAATGCAAAGCCTGATTATCCAGTCATTTATTTTATGGTCAGTATTTAGCTATGGTTTTTAAAAATGTCGAACATATTTAAAAAGTCTCTGTATGAGAATGTTAAAAAAAATCATGATGATTAAAGTAATTTGAATGAATCTAATAATAATTTATTATCTTTCTATGTGAAGTAAATTTAGGAAGTAATTGATAAAAATGTTACTGTCACATACTTTATAAACATCTAACTATAGATCTAATTCCTTAGTTTTCATTGAAAAGTAACTAGTTATATTGTAACAGTAATAGTAATAGTAATAGTAGTAGTAGTAATAGTGTGGTGTATGCTACTTAAATTGACAGATATAAATAGTATGTAACACCAATCAAAAAAGGGATGCCTGGAGGCAGAAGATTGAGAAGATTGAATTGAAGAGAGCAGACAGAAAAACAAAGAACAATTATATGAACAACAGAATTGAAAAAATTATGATGCATGTAAAAGATGACTGAAAATTATGCAAATAATATATTCAATGAATGGTTTTCACTCTGTAATTTTGCAATATACAATACATTGGTCTTTCCAACCTCAGTTCTTTGTTCACTACAGTAGTAGTCGTAATAGCCACAGTAGAAGTAGAAGTAGTAGTATATCAGCAGGATAAAAGTAACTTTCAGTTAGTCCATGAAATGAGATAACATCAAGCTCATAAATTTGATGGTTTCGCTATAGTCTTACAGCTTCGTTATTATGGAATTTCAGAATCTTCCAACTTTCTGCTCTTCTTAATAACTAGTGATATAGTCCACCACTACTAAGATTATGGATTCTATTAAGTTTCTTTAAAATTTTCTTCTTTCAGCATTACTTACAACAAGAGTAGCTTGCACGAAGTGTAAACATCACCCTTAGCAATCGTTAAATATTTTTTTTGGTATTTTCATCTAAAAGAAATCATAAGTTGTTTCCTAGATTAACCATTTTGTAAGCCTTACAAATTACAAATTTCATAAGATTAAGAAAACTATATGTTTGCATAATGATAAATAGTTCAAAGCATAATAATGTTTATTGGCTGTTCTTAGTAAAATTGCTGCCTTTTTCGAAGTATGATAGAAAGGACTACAAATATTTACGTGTATAACAGATTCATTAGCAATTTGTACTAAGTCCTCACCTACTTAAATCCTCAATCGAAATTTTTGATAAGATGTTCAATTAGTTTACTCGTCTTTTATTCCCTATATGTATGGTATTTAATTGAACCATTTATTGTTTGCGAATTGTTTTACTATGATGTTCGTATTTCTCAGTAGATTGCTTATTATTATTATTTATATCTTATTATTGTAATGTATTTAGGAATAAACATTTTGTTGCCAAACTTTTTTCAATGTTTTTGGCCTTTTTCGGTATTTTCGATGTATTTATTCAATTTCAATAAGATATGTCATGACATTTAAGTCAATGCAGCTAATTTCATATGAATAATCTACTTGAAACACATTCATATTTTTATTTCTTTTTAGAAAAGAAGAGAATACACTGTTTATAATACTTCCAGTAGGACAATGTGTTATGTTATTATTTGACTTATTTTAAAGTAGAAAGAAAAGTTAAAAGAGTTTAGGTTCACAGTAATCTTCTTATTTATAAGTATTAGTTCTATTTCATTGTATAATAATTTTTTTTAACAAGAACCTACAGTGTACATTTAACTAAGACACCCGTGTCTGACAAAGTTTCATCTATAGCTTTTAGATAAAATTCAATACAAGATCATTAAAAGCAACTAAACAAGTTTTTCATAGTTGACATCATAAATCAATTGAAGATAGACCACCATGGAAAACCTGGAAGCAAACCTGGAAAACAAATATTACTTCTTGGATAGGTATTTATTCTTCTTTTTTTTCAGTTTTAGATATTTCTATTTATTTTCTATCGTAAATAACCAACTCAAAGTATCTCAAAAAAATCTGGATACGAAAGAAAAAAGAAAGGTAAATGACTAAATTCTTGAGGATAAACTGATTCATTTAACAAAATTATAAACCACTTGAATATATATAAAGTATATTAGTCGGCTTTGGCATGCTTACTCTTTAAAATACTTTTGAAGTGGATTTAATTAAGGAATAAATTCAATATTATCATTGTTATTATTATTACTATTATTTTTCTTTCTATATTAACCTTTTATTTATATTTTGTGGTTAAGTAGATAGGAAATGATGTGCATAGTATTTAATTAAGTTAAATTAACTAAACGAGGTAAAGTGCTTTGCTTATGTTTTTTTTCATCGTTATTTATGCCAGTAATTTAATGTTTGTTTTAGAATTTGTGAATTTCATTTCTATCTTCTAAGTACTCTGCTTTTTTTTTGTATACTCGTTAAACGTTTTATTTAATTAGTTAATGCAAGAGCAAAATTAATGGAAATTAATATTTCAGTTGTCAAAACTACTTAATCATCCATTCACTTGACACAGATGCTTAATATTGTAAAAGACAAACATTTAATTGATAAAATACTTTTAGGTAATGACTTGGTTGTTTAGAATATATATATATATATATATATATCACTATTTGGCTTCCAAAATACTTTGGTTTATACACAGATCGGTAATAAACTTAACAACTATTTTTCAGCTCATTTGACGATATGTTCAAAGATCTTCATTAAACACCTAAATGGCAGATCTTCATGTCAACAGGTATAATGTTCTTGAACATACTGTGGAGTCATTTTTGCTTATTTGCTTACGCCTGTTACTCCCAATGGGGCATAGGGCGACAACCAGCGTACTCCGACCCACTCTGTCCTGGGCCTTCTTTTCTAGTTCTATCCAACTTTTGTTCATTCTTCTCATGTCTGTCTCCATTTCTCGGCGTAATGTGTTCTTTGGTCTTCCTCTTCCCCTTTGACCTTCAGGATTTCAAGTTAATGCTTGCCTTGTGGCACATTTGAGTGATTTCCTCAATGTGTGTCCTATCCACTTCCAGCGCTTCTTCCTGATTTCTTCTTCCACTAGAATCTGGTTTGTTGTCTCCCGCAGTAGGTTGTTGCTGATAGTGTCTAGTCAACCTATCCGAAGTATTTTGCATAGACAAGTGTTAATAAACACCTGTATCTTCTGGATGATGGCTCCTGTAGTTCTCCAGGTTTCCTCCCCATACAGTAGAACTGTTTTGACATTTGTATTGAAAATTGTGACTTGTGTGTTGGTTAACGGTTGTTTTGGGTTCTGGATGTCCTTCAATTGTAGATATGCTGCTCTTGCTTTGCCGATCCGCACCCTCACATCTGCATCAGATCCGCCGTGTTCATCAATGACGCTTTCTAGATATGTCAAGGTTTTCACATCCTCCAAAGCTTCTCCGTCAAGTGTGATTCGATTGGTGCATGTTGTGTTGCATCGGAGGATCTTACTTCTCCCTTTATGTATGTTGAGACCTACTGTTGATGAGGCTGCTACACTGGTCGTTTTCTCCTGCATTTGTTGTTGCGTGTGAGATAGAAGAGCCAAACGTTTTGTTTAATTAGTTAATGCAACAGTAAAATTAATGAAAATTAATATCTCAGTTGTCAAAACGACTTAATCATCCTTTCACTTGACACAGAATATCAATATGAATGCCAAGTTCATTACCAAACCAATTAAACTTGGTTTCTTTTGTTTTTTCAAGCCTTCCTACTTGATATTCTAAAATTCTATTTAACCTACACAGGCTTCAGTAATATAATTTAACTATTTCAAAACTCGTATGCAGCATTTATATAATAATAAAATTTCCTTATTATGTTGTATTTAATAAATATAATAATGATAAACAATGAAATCTCAATTACATAATAAATGTTATTTTCTTTACTAAACTAAATGGACAATCAATTATGTCATAACAAGGCAACAAAATATTTTGCGAACTTTCATGTTAGACGGCACTTTAAATAATTTTTAAGCAGATTAATTATATTCAGGATAATCTAACTTTGAATTAAAATCACTTCCGTAAGTGTAATCCATTTCATAAATTACTTGCCAAAAATATCAATGTATATTGTACTGTAAATTATAGATTATTGACTATGGGAAAGTTTCAAAAGATTGGTCGGTGATTAAAAGCAAGATCTATAGGTTTACATCATGTATTCATGTACATTGTTAAAACAACCAACAAGATATGAATGTATACTGAGTGCTCTTTTGTTTTTGTCTAGTTACTATAGTCAAGTATATTTTAGTTAATATTGTAATCCACTAAATTGATTCATTGTTATATTATGTTTTCTTTTAATTTTATTCTAATCGGTACCTAAGTTGAATACAAAAGAGATATAGTATTTAATTGAAATCTTCATATTGAATCAACAGGATTTATCTACCTAATGGATATAAATCAATATTTCAAATGGAAATTTTCTTTGTGCTTAGAAAACATTGTCAGAATAGAATAGAAGGTTTTGCATTAAGATGATCTGGCTTTAATAGTTCTACTTTTTTTTTGAAAAATTAACCATTTTATTCAAATTCATTTATCAATGTTATATGTATAGCTATGTTATGAATGAGACTTTTACTATTGTGGAATTTTGTTTAATTTATGTCATATAACTGAAACAGTTTTCAAAACTACTGGACGATAATCATTGTTATTTACGATAAATGTTGTCGCTCTTACCTGATTTTTTTGCTCTTTTAACTTCAGATGTTCCCACTTAAAGAGGTATTCTTTAGTAAAATAACGAAATTAGAAAATAAGTGAAAGGTAATTGCAAATACAGTTTTAAAAATAAAGAATATGATTATAGAATTGTATTTCGGTGTTTTTAAACAATGCAATAACGTGTATCCAGTTGTGAAGGCTGTTGAATTTAGATTGAGATCATGAATCGATCAATGTTAAACCACTAGTGAACTCTTGGAAGCACTGGAGCTAATCCGTATCGGTTGTGAGCCAGTTACTTTTCGAAGACAATGAGAGATGGTGGTGAAACATTGTGGATTGCTTGAATAAAACATTGACACCGTTGGGTGCCGGCTCAGTGGTCCGGAGATTAGGCGTTCGCGCACGAGAACGAAGGTCTTGCGTGCCTGTCCATGGGTGTGCACTGTTGAGGAGTCTCATACTAGAACGAGACCGCCGTCCAGTACTATCAAGTTTTCAGTGATGGTCTAACATTGATCGTTTCATGATATCAACCAAAATTTTATTTCAGTTTTAATTCAAGTAAAAGTGAGCTAATTAATGAGAATGAATTTGGGTTATGTACTGCGAAAGAAGTTATGATTTGATAAGTAACCATATCAAATATTTTATCACTTATTAAGTAATGCATAGAATTATGTTAGAGATAGTGTAAAGATCATAAAAGCTGATTAGTTAATCATTAAATAGTTAATCTGTGTGGAAATCAAAAGACAGACTATCTGAATTCGCCACATGGATGTGGCGAACCAGTTATATAAAGCGTACAATTCGGCAAGTCCATCATCACATAGCAAAATACCATCTGTATTAGTTGAACAAAGGACAGATAAAAGTGACTAAGAATTCTATATTAACGCTCACTTGGTCGACTCAGGTCGTTCAGCTGATTTGAATGAAGTTTCTAAAGTTATCCACCATGTTTCAACAAATTTATTTCATGCTTTACGAGTTCGTCTAATATATTTTGCTAAAGCTATCGGAAAGCATGTTCACAAATCTAACCTTTTCATCTGACAGAAATTTGTACAACTGCTTTCGCTACCTTGGCCATCGGCATAGGATCAATTTTATGGCTGAACTTTGGTGAAAACCTTTCATTCAAAAATATATAAACCATTTTCTAATTTCTTACGAGATTGCTTTTTCACAGATTCACAACATTCTTCTCTTGATTCTTCCAGCTTCGATCTGGGCACTCGGGCAGTTTCACAGCCCACACGTAAATCAAGTGACTTGTGTGGTGTGTAAGTATCCGGTGTCCCTTTGTACCAATATTTATGTGTTTAAATAAATAAATAATCTCCTGATTACTGCATAACTATTATAATACTGATGTTTCATCAAAATTTTGGTTGGCTCTCTTCATATATTTTGCAGTGTAGCAACTGTTTGACCATCCTTTACTTTGATTATTATAATCCCCTCTCTGCCAATAACTCAATATTATTTTATAATCAATGTGATATTAGATAATTATTACGTAACAGAGCTACTCAGTGAGTGTTTTTTTCATCGTTGCAAATCATATATATATATATATATCAGAATGGGTTTTTGTAGATATTATAGTAATTTTAATAGTTGAGATGATGAGTCAATTGGAGATAGACCACCATGGAAAACCTGGAAGCACTGGATGGCTCAGCGGTCTAGAAGTTAAACGCCCTCGCGCGAGCTCGATAGGTTTCGGGTTCGAATCTCGCCAGGCGATATCGTGGGTGCGCACTGCTTAGGAGTCTCACAATAGGACGAAACGGCCATCCAGTGGTTCTAGGTTTTCCATGCTGGTCTAGCTTTAATTGACTCATGTAATTACTACGATCTCCACAAAACCCTTTTTTGATAATATTTTGTAACTATCAATTCAAGGAATAATCAATGCGTTGTTAGAATATTTATTCCATAAACGTTATTCCTTTAGCTGGAAGATTAGTTTTTCCAAATTCAAAATTACGTTGATAGGTCAAATTAAAATAAAAATTTTAAGCTCATATTTAGCTGAAGAGAAAAAGTCTAAATGAACTAACCATATTTTACAATTAATATAGTTTTCAACCCATCAGAATTCTATTCTTAGTGGAAATTAATTGATGAACAGTTTTAAATTCATATACTTCGGTTATCATATATCCATAAAATTGATTTCGATATCTTATTAAGGAAAGTCATATTGACTTTTTGGAAAATGCACGATATTTGAAAGGCGGTAGATTCTTGTTGATAGAACTGGTTAGTAGTAAACTAGTTGTATTGATTACTTCGTAAATACAGTTTTTGGCTGATTGATAAAATGCTTCACTATTTCTGGTCATTTTTGATGGATGATTGTGTTAAGATTGTCAGTGCAGACAAATACGAATAAATGAACTATTTATCGAAGGAGGCACACTCCAGAAAATAGGTTTCTCCTGTGTGAAATCTAGTCTTTATGACATACTCTTAGTAAACATTCAGAAAATTTATATGATCCATTCAAGTTGTTTCTCGAATGGTTAGATCGGCAATTCAAAAATAGTTTATGACATCTTATCATGTTCATAAGCGATACAATTGTCAACGATATAGTTTACATGGATATTCAATAAATACAAGGATAAAAATATATGTAGATGAAACGAATGATTTACTTCAGCCTAGCTTAATTGATGTAACTTACCGTAAATTTATATCCATTTGGGACGCGTTCTCTATCCAAACTTTGTGTGGCAATTAACTTTCCATGTTCTGTTAGAATGAATAAATTGTTATATTGTTTATATTGATTCGGCCATTGTATTTGATAGTTAACTTTACCATTTTTATTTGCATCTTTATCAATGGCTACAATTCTACCAACTGTAGAGTTCGGTTGATTTTCTTCTGTAACCTGAATAGAATTAAGATATATACCATGTAATATAGGGATAAATTGGCAACAAAATATCTATTAAGTTTAATATCATTATAAAGATAAGGTGAAAATTCTATAGTAGAACGGTTCTCGTTGCATCCGTCAATGAGCAACAGGTGTTATAGCTGTGGAGCAATCCTGCAATTTAGATAATTTAAAAAATTCACATTAAAACTTCACCAAACAAAAATATAAACCTTGTTTATTAGGGTTATGCAGAATTAATCTAATCAGAATAATATATTACTGTATGCTTATAATAATGTACTAAATTGAACAATGAATAAGCAACATTCACTATTGACAAATCTCATAATTTATTAAATAAGTAATATTCAAGAAGTTCAGATAGGTTAACAGTTCCATTACAGTTGTTCACGACAGTAGGTAATGAAACATCTTGTAAACAAATTCAAATCGTTTATTTATTTATTAGTATTTAAAAATATGCGGAATCCACTTTCATTTAATTACATTATATCTATACTAGGACAACATTTACCTTATATCAAAATGAATGAATGACTATTGTTCCTACAATAGCGAGCTCTTTAAGGTTTAGATACTCATATTTATCGGTTATCCATTAAGAACTGCTGGATTACAGGAATAATGTTTAAACATTTGGTCTATATCTCATACAAATAAATACAACTCTTTAAGAAACGTTTCATATAGTTATGCAATCTAGGTGAAATAGACTCATGCAAGATTGAAACGATAAATAATTTCCAATAAAGAAATTACATTTCCATTTAATTTCTCCCGCTATCGTTATCTGTAAGAGACAAAACAACGCATTTCAAATGTACAAAGACTAGCTGTATACATATATGAAATATTTATATTTGTGGAATAAAAATTATCAAAATTGATAGGATTCTGTTAAATAACAGCCTATGACTGGAAAATATCCATGAGGTAACTAAATTCGACTCTTATAATTTAAAAGATTGACTTTGAATATCTGAAGTTAAAAACCTGAATTCTTGATTCACTAAATGAAATGATTTTATTAGGGCATATGGTTTACTATTTTGCTTTCAGTATTCAATATCAATTGTACTTTTTTATTGAGCCATACTGATAAGTCTATGAGGAAAAGGAATGACGCAAACATATTAACACATGACATATATGCGATTTGTAAGCTCATTAAAAAATTCTGTTTTTTTATGTTATGAACCAGCTGACTAATCGCAACTAGAACGAGACGCGTGTCCTGTATCCCATTGCAAGCTACCATCCATCTCGTTTTATGATGTGTGTAGCTTATGGCGGTATAGAGGCAATTCGCACAGAATGCACGAAAGCCGAAAGTGACTTGTCAATTGAAGTCCTAAACGTCAATAGGAAGATGTAAACAGTAAATACAATATGGAATGTCAGTATTTTGTAAGGAACATCTTGTTATTAAGATACATCTTACAGTTAGAATATTTATATTTCATCGAATAGTGCTTGCACTATTTAACTATATGACATGAGAATATATTTTTGGAAAACACTCTATTACAGTGACAAAAAAAGTCAACAATCGAAACATATACTTTGTTTGTCAAGAAATTTGTACAAACTCAATGAAAAATCGGATGTATTGAATTTTTAAGAAAAAAAAACTTTATTTCTTTTCATATTTTAGATTTATTTTGTCTTCAATATACATTATGTATGTCCTTGTCTAACTAAAAGTGTTTGCTTGCCTTTAAAAATGTCTGATCTTCATTTTATTCTCTTTAATGTGATTTAGAAATGAATGTCGCTGTATCGTGAATGCAAAAATACACATTAAAAAAAAAATTTTTTTTAGTTGTGATCAAACAAAAACCATCGCATTTCTTTAACTGATATTTATACATGTTTGTAGTGATCGGAAAAATGTATAAAAAGAATAAATTGAATGAATACAGCCTTTAAAAAGAAATTCTTAAAAGAAATCAAAATAGTATGTTCAAGCATAAAAAAAGACAGGACACTGAAGATCATTCATTATGTAATTACATATGTTGTAACCTATCTAGTATATATTGTAAGATATAACAAATTTAAAAGAATTTGTTTATATATATACATATCTTCATTTAAGGTGAATCGATCATTCGAATTTCTTATTCGTAAAACATAGATGAATGAAAATGTTAAATTATTGATCTTTAATGTTAGATTCTAGCTTAACTATCAGAATTCCCCACTATTAAGATATAGACAATGTTAGGCAAAATATATGACAGTTAATGTAATGAATATAAACAGAATATTATTAACCTTTTACAGTGACTTAAATCATACATTATAGTAAAAGAAAAATAAATCCATGTTTCTGGAATTTATAATTTATTGAGTAAAACATAAAAATTATTTTGACTACGTGCCCTCGAAATGCTACTCGAACAATATATATGCTACATCTATAGCTATTATGTTATAATGATATATGACTGTTTACTATCTTAATATCGGTGATAAAATTTAAATAATATTTGGTGATCACGTTTATGCTTGATAGTTGAATAAAGCTAACTTTGGATAAGTTATTTCATTTAAATAAAATTACCACATTATAAGTCTATTATTAATGCAAAGGCCATCAGTATAATCGTAATAATTAAACTTTACTATTTTATACAAACATAGATTCACCGTTGCTAATTGCCCTGTTTTGTATTACTTTTTATAACTTATTCGCCTAATCTTAATCACATAAAAAGCCATATTAGTCACATTTCCAGTAAAATTATTTTAACTAGAAATAATAACAAGACGTTTTGTCGAAAGAAACATAATTTTGATCGATTACGATGAAATATACGATACCGAAAACTTATTCGAGATTCCCTCTCTTTCTGTCTCTTAAAATTTTTCTTGTTGATAATTGTCTAGTGTTTCTTTTTTTTAAGTAGCTCTCCAGTCAATGTTTAGTCGAACTGCACTGAAATTCTAAAACCTTTCATTTGAATCAATAGCTTTTCAAAATTGTAAATGACATAGTTCTGAAAAAATATTTTCTCTTAATTATTATGAATTAAATTTGACAAATTAAAAAAAAATTAATTCAGCTTTATTTTGTTTAAAAATATTATAATGAATATTTTACAAATACTATACAAAATACAACTATTTAACTAATTATCTAAAACAAAAATTGAATATTATCAGAAGGGGGATTTTGTGGAGATTCTAGTAATTTTATATAGTTGAGATCATGAGTCAATTAAAACTAGACCGCAATGAAGAACATGGAAGCACTGGACGGCCGTTTCGTCCTATTGCGAGACTGATAGGTCCTGGGTTCGAATCTCATGAAATTTTTTAAGTAAACGGGGATAATTTGCGTATGGATTAGTTAGCACACTACTAATCGCAGTTCTGATTTTGTTAAACTGGTGGATTATGAAGTGATAATTTTTGTATGGGGCTGATTTACACTGACGGCATCGATTTTATTTGTAATGAGTACAATTCGACAAACCGTCATGATCCAAAATCCTAACATTAGGGCATTTTCGTTGTAACAAGGACCTGTGCTGTATGGTCTCAACTATATAAAAAAATATGAATATAACAATCAAACAAATAAACATGTTCGACTAAATAAATGAACATTTGAGGAATTAAAAAAAACATTTTCATTTTGAAGTAAACTGTATAGTGATAATAATAAATTTACAATTATATATTTAAGGTATTTGTATTTGTCTACAAAAGTGAATAGAACAAGACAGTTTGAAAGTGTTTTTTTTTTGTTGTTAAATTTCTTTTTTTCGTCTAAATTAATCATTTAACTATGATGAATAAATAAAAGAAAAAAAAGGAAAAAAAAGAGAAAAAATTAAAATAATTTCTTGTTTGTGTGAATATAATTTTTTTCTTCAAAATTCTTTTCTCTTTTATTTTTCTTCCTTCAGATCAACTGTCAAAAATTAAATGAACACATTTTAATTTTGTCAGATGTATAAAATGTTCCTTTGTTGTTGTTGTTATTGTTGTTCATTTAGACAAAACTATACATAGAATGTATGATGGTGATATTGTGATATTGTTGTACAATTTTCTTTTCTTTCTTTTTTTTATTCAAAATGAAAAGATTGATTTTTTTCTGTTTTTTTTCATTTATTTAAAATGAATTGAGATATTTAATTTATAAATTTAAACAAAAACTATATTTATACAATTATGTCAAATATGTTATTTTTTAAAATTTTATTATTAATTAAAATAAATGTACAATTTATAAAATAAAAGAATTAAAGATGTAAACCACTGTGAATGTGTGATTTTTCGTTTGTATAAAGGATAGATGAAAGGAAAGCTAGGGAGAGAAATATAAGGTGAGTGAGGATATAAGTGATGTTCTTTTATGAAGAAAAAGATCTCTTCTAAACTAGTTTATAAGTATTATTAGTAAAGTTATACTTATTTGTTTCAAATAGATTGAATATTGAACGATTTGTTAACAATTGAAATAGTGATATGTTTGTAAAAGTTAGAAGAGTAGAAGATTAAGTTTCTGACTTTACTCGTAAGTCAATAAATAAGCGTATGACATTACCACAAGTAGTACAATCAAAATAAAGAAAAACGTTAAAACAATCCTATAGGACTAGAAAATTAATTCAATATCAGCACTTATCTTAATCCTAATAACTATCAAATCGATATACATTATATCAAAACAATTTACAAAGGTTTTACTATTTATAAAGAAAGCCTAATGGTTGAAGCTTTCCATATATTGATAAGCCTTATACCGATTAATATAAAGATCTAACGATCCAACCAACATGAATATTCACACATGTAATTCTGCTCACATCTCACCACTAATATATGTACAAACTTTCTTAGCTCAATCCCGTTACATTACAAATATCATATTTTCCGCACACAAACATGCGCACGAATCACCTTGACAAGAACGATATCACGTTAACATGATCATGCCTATTTTTATTTTGATTAGACAAAATGTATTCCACTTTATAAGGAGATTCGGATAATTGCTAGCAGTGTAATTCAGAATGCGCATTTCGTTTTATTTTAAGACTTGTCAAATGGATGTAACATCATCCCAGTGCTGCTTAATCGTAGATTTGGTCTCACTCGTCCTGGATTGCTTTACTATCTATCATCTATTCTTGCTTATAATTTTTGCGACTTAATGGCAATATTGAGACAAACAGCGCAAGATTCACATAGCCATCAAACGAAATAATTGGTAACAAAATCCAATCCTACCCGAAAACACACCTAACTAATTACGTTATAGATATTAGGAAAAATTGAATTATGCTCATGTCTGAACATTAAATTGAAATAAATAAATCATAGTTTTTTGATTAAATCTAGTTAGTGTTAAATAGTTGAAGTCTTCATACACTGGAGAAAAAAATCCATGTCTATCTACCAATAGTGAATATAAAAAAGAAAGAGAACATCATGAAATTTAAGTGAAAATGAGATTCATTTATTTCGTCATATTCACCAAAATTATGACACAATCCATTTATTTCTTTTTTTTAATACTAAATGTTTACCTGACAGTTGTTATGACCTTTTCAAACATGCAACACCAAAAAAGCACTTTTCAATATACTTAACAATTTACATTATGAAGCATGTGATATTTAGGGAATAAAACATCCAGAATGAAGTAATCCATATAAAAAATATGCTTGAAAAAGAAAAAAACAAACAAATTACCAGTTTTTATTACTAGAGAATAGTTAACAATCAAGTGGTGTATTAACTAAGCTCATTAACTATACTTTTAACAAACTATGATATTATCTGGAATTTATTATGTAACTGTTTCACAACAAAAGATCATTTTATACGATGTTTTCAGTTATGATTGTTAAGTAAATTGTCAAAATAGTCTAGAATAGTTGAATGTCAATTTTCATGATGGTTGATAGTATGTTTTCGTCTGAAAAATGTAACTGATGAATTCAATCAACCATTCTTAAATTACATTCATTCAAAACATTATTTAAAAGTATCTGTAAGCATCCTGATAACTATAAAAAACTAATTTTTAAGAAATCATTATTATGTAAATAAAAACTACACTATATTAGTTATTTTCAAAGCGTAACCGTTAATAATCGCGAATATTTACCATAATTATTTCACGAAGCAAGCGCTAACTTTGAATCCTGAAGGGAAATGGAAAAGAGGAAAACCAAAAAAAAACACTCCTTCGCTAACTCGAAGCAGACAGAGAAAGGATGAATAGCGATGGGAAACAACTGGAAAGAATTGTCCAGGACGGAGTTCGATGAAGAATATTGGTGGGAGGCCTATGCTCCTTCACCTGGGGTGACAGGTGTAAGTAAGGAGGTAATTATAAAAATATAACAGCCGATCAATGTGAGATCAGGACTTTAATGTAGTATTAGAAAATATGTCATTTATGACTATTACATTAGATATGGACAGTATAAGCAAAGATGGATAGTGGCTAGCAGTGGAATCCAGGACGCGCGTTTCGTCCTATTTGAGACTCGTCAGCTGGATGTACCTGCATCTCAGAGTTGATGTTCACACTGGGACTCGGACCCAGTACATTTCGCTTCAAACGCCATCGCGTTATCCACTCAGCTACTGAATCCTGATAGCCACTTACTTGCGCAATGGGGTGAAGTTTGAATTCACTTAGTATTGTTTGTTTGAATCTTCTTCTGTTTGAATCTGCTAGCCACTATCCATCTTTGCTCATAATGCTTGTGAGTTAAGGTAATATCGAGGCAATACGCACAGTATGCATATATGGCCAATTAGAGACTGACCAGTTGCAGTCCTAAGCATCAACGGGAAGATTCAAACAAAGAATACTAAGATATGGACAGTGTTTCCAGAAAAAAATGTCTCTTTTGAATTGTCATTACTTTGTGGAATGATAGTTTTTGCAATAAGCATACCTTAGCTGTAACAATCCATACATACATGTATGAGTGCTAAGTGAATTCAATAAAATTACGCATAAAAAAATCTGGATATTCATTCTTAATAAAATATATCGAAATAGATCAAAGTTTATCACAATCAGATGTATATAGCAAATAAAAGAATCTATTACTTCTTATATTACAAGTAGTTTTTCTAATAAAATGAATTTTATGATTACGTATATAATCCCTCTAATGCTAAATAACTTCTACCAATGTGTATATACTTAGTTTTAGCCATAAATAGAATGAACAATATGATTATATTTATATAATTCAGACCAGCATTAAGAAACCATTTATCTACATTAAAAATTAATAACAGTGAAATGATCTAGAATCAAAACGTTTTCGTCAACCCGGTAATTTTATTCTATAAGGCTTGGATAATTAAATCTAATAGCAAACCTAAACAACAGATGCACTACAACCAACATCTTCAAACTATATCCTGATGGTGAACATTAAAAGTGAGAAGAATTTCTATTAGTGATTAACTCAAAAATCAATGATATTTTTGATACAAACGCGTCAAACTAATAGATTATTATTCATTATTTTTACATTCACAGTTGCTGCTGACCAAATTTTGTGACAAATTTATGAGCTCCAAGTATGATTGAAATCTGAGTAGTAGATAAGATTTAGTTACAAAACCTTCAATCTAAAGCAATCATTTATTGTTTTTATAAATAATTGGCTTAAAGATTCTATTTTTTGGAACATCAGCTTGGGTCTACTTTGAATTGCAAACAGCGGTACACCCACTTAGTTTGTTTCAACATTTTTTTTGATAATTTCAACACAAATACTTAAAACGAATAAATTTACGTCACCTGTTTCAGTACAAAGACACCTTGAATTCGGCTAGCAGAATTATAACAGTGATTTTAATTTTTTTTCTTTATAGGCGAATAATATTTCTAGTGAATGAACATTAAAGTAACATATTAGCACTTTTTTCAAAATCAAAGAAAATGAAGAGCCTAAATTATATAAATGAACGATTGTTTATTTAATTACACATTGATCACAGTGTAAAGTCTCATGTGAATTATCCATTTATTCAATAAGAAATTATATTTTCCCTTTTTGTCTTTCGCCTTCTACAGAACTATGTTCTAAACATTGTACGAACAATTAAACATACATCGATTGCAGTGACAAATGGATCATATTTTTATTCAATTAAACACAACCTGAACATATTGTTAGACATTGACACCGCTGGCTGCCGGCTCAGTGGTGTATCGATTAAGTGCTCTGACGCGCGAGACTAGTAAGTCCTGGGTTCGCATCTCGCGAAGCGGTATCATGGATTTGCACTGCTGGGGAGTCCCGGAATAAGACGAAACGGCCGTCCAGTGCTTCTAGGTTTTCCCTGGTGGTCTAGGTTCAATTGAATCATGATCTGAACTACATACATTTACTAAAATCTCCACAAAACCCTCTTGTGATAATGGTAATATCATAGTTGGCTTTTTTCTTTACCTGAAATATATAGCAGAATTCATGTTTCACCTAATAAAATTAAATGTGATCGAAGGCTCAATGTATGGAATTCTGAATTGTTTCGTTTTCAGATGTCACTTTTTTGTAATTAGCGTTATAGTATTAATAAGAATCTTAGAAAAGAGTAAACGGAAAACTATTTTCTTCTACTAATTATTTGATTTTACACTAATTAACTTTTTTACCTTAATGTTTTTTTAAAAATATTTAAGTGTTAACAAAATACAAGAACGATTCAATGTACGTATTTACGTCATGAATGAAAACGTTTATCATTCACTGTCGCATTTTCTCAGAAATACAAATAAAATTGTATTAATTAGTGCGGTATAACAGTTTTTGCATTCGTTTTATTCAAGTTTCAATAGACAAAGAGAAAAACGTGTGAATATGTAACAAGACAGAAAAAACTGTAGAAGATCCTTTTGTCTAGTAGTTATTTTATGTATGTTCTCTTTTTTTTCAACCGGTAGATTTAATGCCTTTTGTCATGAAATATCTTACTGTATGAATAAAAAATGTTTTGTCCTATGAAACATCAGACAAAACTTATTTGTTTATTTATAAATGTCCTAACTTTTATAATAACTCTGCCTGTAGCTCCTCCGGGGGTTACTGCCGGTCCCAAGCCTGGGTAAAGGAGGAGGGTTGGGCATGAGGTTAGCGACCCCATCCCGTAGAAAACCAACTCACTAAAAAAACGCTAACTAGAAAAAATTATTCAAACCATTTAAACTCTGCCCTGGGAGTAGAAGGAATAATTATGACGTCTCATGATGAAAGCCGAGTTCCTTCGGAAGTCATGAGGCCGAAGCACCTTCTAACAACTAGAGCAACAATTTTTATAGGTACATGGAATGTCCGGACAATGTAGGAGACCGGGAGAGTCTTCCAAATTGCGGCAGAAATGAGGAAATACAACTCGGGGGTGCTTGTGATCAGTGAAACACATTGGACGCAGGTTGGACAACAACGACTAGCTTCAGGGGAGCTTCTGTTATAATCCGGCCATAGAAAGGAAAATGCCCCACAAACACAAGGAGTTGCATTGATGCTGTCCAAACAAGCACAAAATGCACTTATAGGATGGGAATCTCATGAACCAAGGATCATCAAAGCCTCGTTCAAAACAAAGAGAGAGGGCATTACAATGAACGTCATTCAATGCTATGCGCCTACCAACGACTACGATGAAGACATCAAAGACCAATTCTACGATAGGCTGCAGTCGATCTTCGAGAAGTGTCCAACCAAGGACCTGATCATTCTGATGGGAGATTTCAATGTCAAGGTTGAAATGGACAACACTGGATACGAAGACGTCGTGGGACAACATGGACTGGGAGAAAGGAACGAAAATGGTGAGAGATTTGCAAACCTATGTGCCTTCAATAAACCGGTCATAGGTGGCACCATATTCCCACACAAAAACATACACAAAGCCACTTGGATTTCACCGGATCACACTACACAGAATCAAATCGACCATATCTGCATCAACAAAAAGTTCAGGAGGACGATGGAGGATGTGAGAACCAGAAGAGGAGCTGATATAGCATCCGATCATCATTTGCTAGTCGCCAAGATGAAACTAAAACTCAAGAAGCAGTGGACAACGGCGCGGACAACATCACAAAAGTTTAATACGGCCTTTCTTCGAGATGCTTACAAACTCAACAAATTCAACATAGCCCTCAGCAACAGGTTCCTGGCCTTTCATGATCTACTCAATGGAGAGGAGACTACTATGGAGAGCAACTGGAAAGGTATAAAAGAGGCAATCATTTCAACATGTCAGGAGGTTCTGGGCAAAAAGAAGCACCAGCACAAGGAATGGATCACTGTTGGTACACTGGATAAAATTGAAGAAAGGAGGAACAAGAAGGCAGCAATCAATATCAGCCGAACAAGAGCAGAAAAAGCCAAGGCACAAGCCGAATACACAGAGGCAAACAAGCACGTGAAGAGGAGCATCAGAACCGACAAACGTAAATATGTGGAAGATTTAGCAATGACAATGGAAAAGGCTGCAAGAGAGGGAAACATGAGACAACTGTATGATACAACAAAGAAACTTGCTGGAAATTACCGTAAGCCAGAAACACCAGTGAAAAGCAAGGAAGGCAAAGTAATCACCGACATTGAAGAACAACGAAACAGGTGGGTAGAACACTTCAAAGAACTCTTTAATCGACCAACTTCACTGAACCCACCCAACATTGAAGCAGCACGCACAGACCTCTCAATCGATGTTGGCTCACCAAGAATTTTGGAGATCAGCATGGCCATCAGACAAATCAAGAGCGGCAAAGCAGCAGGACCAGACAACATCCCAGCAGAGGCACTGAAAGAAAATGTAGCAGCAACTGCCAAGATACTCCACATCCTCTTCAGTAAGATTCGGGGCGAAGAACAAGTACCAATAGACTGGAAAGAAGGACTTCTGATCAAGATACCAAAGAAAGGCGATCTTAGCAAGTGCGACAACTACAGGGGCATCACTCTTCTCTCAATACCAGGAAAAGTCTTCAACAGAGTATTGTTAAACAGGATGAAGGATTCCGTAGACGCCAAACTTCGAGATCAACAAGCTGGATTTCGTAAGGATAGATCGTGCACAGATCAAATCGCAACTCTACGTATAATGTGGGACAATCAATTGAATGGAATTCATCACTCTACATCAACTTCATTGACTACGAGAAGGCATTTGATAGCGTGGACTGGACAACACTATGGAGGCTTCTTCGACACTACGGCGTGCCTGAGAAGATAGTCAACATCATACAGAACTCCTATGATGGACTAAACTGCCAAATCGTCCACGGAGGACAACTCACCGATTCGTTTGAAGTAAAGACCGGTGTAAGGCAAGGTTGCTTACTCTCACCCTTTCTCTTTCTCCTGGTGATCGACTGGATCATGAAGACGTCAACATCTGGAGGAATGCACGGAATACAGTGGACAGGCAGGATGCAGCTTGACGATTTAGACTTCGCAGATGATCTGGCTCTTCTATCACAAACGCAACAACAAATGCAGGAGAAAACGACCAGTGTAGCAGCAGCCTCAGCAGCAGTAGGTCTCAATATAAACAAAGAGAAAAGCAAGACTCTCCGATACAATACAATATGCACCAATCAAATTACACTTGACGGAGAAGCTTTGGAGGATGTGGAAACCTCTACATATCTGGGCAGCATCATTGATGAACACGGTGGATCAGATGCAGATGTGAGGGCGAGGATCGGCAAAGCAAGAGCAGCATATCTACAACTGAAAAACATCTGGAGCCCAAAACAATTGTCAACCAACACCAAGGTTAGAATTTTCAATACAAATGTCAAAACAGTTCTACTGTACGGGGCGGAGACGTGGAGAACTACGAAAGCCATTATCCAGAAGATACAAGTGTTTATTAACAGCTGTCTACGCAAGATACTTCAGATCCGATGGCCAGATACTATCAGCAACAAGTTACTGTGGGAGACAACAAACCAGATTCCAGTGGAGGAAGAAATCAGGAAGAAGCGCTGAAAGTGGATTGGGCACACTTTGAGGAAATCACCTAATTGCGTCACAAGACAAGCCCTCACATGGAATCCTGAAGGTCAAGGGAGAAGAGGAAGACCAAAGAACACATTACGCCGAGAAATGGAGACAGACATGAGAAGAATGAACAAAAAATGGATAGAACTAGAAAAGAAGGCCCAGGACAGTGGGTTGGAGAAAGCTGGTCGGCGGCCTATGCTCCATTGGGAGTAACAGGCGTAAGTAAATAAGTAAGTGACTTTTATAATTCCTTTTCTTTTTTCCTTCCTCTTAAGTTGTCATATAAATACGGTTAGGTAAATAAAGACTGTACATTGATGGCTACATCAAACAAATGGCATATACACTAATCTAATTTTGAATTTTGATTTCTTTATTTAAGGACTTGGAACAATGAAACAATAGTGTTGTTAGTTTGCTTTAGTACTCATCACTAAAGTTAGCAAAAGGAAAATCACTTTCATGATATTTTCCAATGGAATGTATGAACATAAATTAAATGAGAGTCATCTATAGTTATTGTGAGGACAGTTTTGTACCATAATTGACATTGTTTTGGAATAGCATTTCTTCCGCTTGTCTTCTGTCGTTTCATTTTGCAATTTGGGAGGGTTCTAGCCTTCGAGTGCTCAAGTTATACGTGACATTCTAAGAATCTAAGTTCGAGATATAACAGTTGTATGTACTTTTTATGTAGTCAGTAACTACATATACAATGAACATCATGATTATTAGAATTATCATTATTATTAATATAACTCTCTTAGTTTTATAGTATTAATTGTTTCTGAATATCCAAACTGCTTGTATTTACATTTTTTGATTACATAATGGATTAACAACCGAATTTTCTGGGAAAAGCTGTTCGCTCAGCTGAAAGTAAACTGTTTTATGATAAATTTTATTCATGGTTTATTGAAAGATTTCAAAAAGGATGGGAGCTGAAGGTATGAGTGACTTAAAAAATTAATGTATACTACATGGAATCCTAGCCATTACAGTTACAAGAAATAAACAGGTTCCAACTCACAGTTAAATTGTAGATTCTTCAAAAGAATCACCATAAAGTTCTTGTTGGCTTTGATATGTGAAACGTTTAAAACTATAATTTGCTTTTTAAAAATAATTTGGTTTAGAAAAGTTTTCAAGCATATATATATTTCGAAGTTGAAATCATGAGCCAGTTGAAGCCAGACCACCATCGAAAACCTGGAATCACTGGACGGCCGTTTCGTCCTATTACGGGACTCCTCAGCAGTGCGCACCCACGACCCCGCACTCGCGAGATTCGAACCCAGGACCTACCAGTTACCAGCCAGAGCCCTTAACCGATAGACCACTGAGCCGGCATCCAACGGTGTTAATGTCTAACTTCAACTGATCCACGAATTATGAGCGACACTTCACCAATTGCCTTCAGTGAGTTGTTATCTCACAACAGACGTGGTTGAACTCCACTGGTCACTGCTTCCCACTAGAACTCCAGGACATGTATCTTGAAGTCAGTCACTAGTGAGCATATGATTATAATCAGAAGGGGATTTGTGGAGATTTCAGTAT
>NC_031495.1:40277680-40278161 GCF_000237925.1 Schistosoma mansoni | reverse complement strand
AGATTTCAGTATATTTCAACTGACTCATGATTTCAACTTTGAAATATACTGAAATCTCCACAAATCCCCTTCTGAATATATATATTTATTAGCATCTACAAAATCCTAGTCGATAAGTTAGAAGTGCACTGAATGAGAACACAAGTGTGGACAATTGAATGAAATTGAATACAAAGCTAAAGAACTCATTGGAAGAATCTGAGAATCATACAGTAAATACTTAATGTCACACAATGTCAATCAATTGTCTGAAACTTGACTGTTCCTTTGCAAATGTCAATCAACCGTCTCAGACTTCAATGTTTCTTCATTTCTACAGTAACCATTCTTTGTTCTTGTTCTCTTTTCTTCGCCATTTTTAAGTTTCTGATGCCAGGTATTTCACTTTCGTTTGATGACATACTATTTATATCTACCGACATCAATAGCACCCATCACAGTAGTAACATATAAATATGGACAGTAAAACGGTTAAATTTAC
>NC_031495.1:40235017-40277451 GCF_000237925.1 Schistosoma mansoni | reverse complement strand
TCGCTGTTCTTATCGCAAAGGTATATGGAACGCTTAAATCTTGCACATTTACTATCACTTATAGTGAAATCAGTTAACAAACCAGAACATAAATAGTGTTTGTTCAAAGTAATTTATTGCATAAAGTAATTTACTTTAGCAGGTTAAAACAGATTATTAAATTCATTCGCTTATTGTTAACGAAAGTCTATTTTTCTGATCGTTTAAGGTACTGTATGAACGACAGCATGAAAGGTTTCATTGACGTTATCCAAAGCACATAAAAGTACATTAAGCGCAATAAATTATTTTGAAAAAGTATACCGAAAATCGCAATTCAAATATTCTTAAAGTTAAATAGAATACATACAACAGACAGTCAACTTTCATTATTCAAATATGAGTTTTTATTGTACATGTACATTACTTTATATAGACTGTTTTTAAGAAGTTAGTATGTTTAATACAATGATAACTGAGATGATCTATACCAAGGTTTATTGTACAGCTTGATATAAACAGTGTATCTCAAACCGACATTGAGATTAACATGCAATTATGATTGTCTAACATGGTAGGCATGATAAGGCAAACAAATGATTACAAGACTAATAAAAATAAGGTGTATATATCTACCGTAATTATTTTTGATAGTACTGTATTTTGATGTCAATATGATGCAGAAACTACATTCTTTGTGTAATATTTGAAATTTATCCTCACACACTGAGCAGACGTATACATTTTATGAATGAGATGAAAGTGTATTAGTTATTGTTGTGAAATAACTGTCAGATTGTGATACCGAACGTGTAAACCTGCAAACATTCACTAAAAGTTTCTTTACTTCGAAAATGTTACAAGCGAAATGGAAAACTTATAGAAAAGTACATCAGAATTTTCATTAAGTGTAATGAAGCAAATGAAGAGAGACATTAAAATAGAGTCTTTTGAACTAAAATAAGAGTTTAACTGATCAACAAATAGTGTTTTGCTGTGCGAAATCCCTTACACGATGTAATCATCATATTAATTGTGTATATGAATTTACTAAAATACGGTTTGATATTTATCTAGATGGAACTATTAACTGAAATACAAGTTTACTAATCGTTAGAAAGCAAAAGGAATTATCAAAAGGATTTTTTAAACCGTTTTAATTAAAACTCTTCCCAAAATATCACGCTTTTCGAAACGTAAAGTTAGTGGAAATCTGTTAATGCATTGCATATTGAGCTAAAAATAGCATAAACTCTCACGAACTTAGTAACTAACATATAGCCAAAGTTTTTTCCCTTATCATTAATATTCCTACACTGATGCTATTAAATCAGTTGTTAAGATTGAAAATCATATTGGATCGTTGAAAATTAGCAACTCTAGAGATACACTGAAATATTAGCAATATTATTACCCGATTATTCTCGCAAAATCACGGACTGACTGAACTTAGACATTGCCACAATTGGATTCCGGCTCAGTTATCTAGAGGTTAAGCGTTCGCGATAAACCTGGATTCGGGTCCTGAATGCGGCATTGTGGATGTTCAGGGCTGATGAGTCCTACACTAGGGTGAAACGGTCATCCAGTTTCTAGTAGTTTCTAGTAGTTTCTAGTAGTGATCTAGTTTAGACCAACTCATGAATCCGACTGAAAATATTCTTTGATAGACAACTTTAACCGTTATTCAAAAGTGTTTTTTTTCACAAAGTTTTTTAGATTCTTAAGAAACATTATTCCAATGAATTGCTTTCCTATATCCTTTAGGAGTTATAAAGACAGACGTCTAGGTGAGGGAAGTTAATTTGTGTGAAATAAATGCATCGTCAACTTTGTTTAATGATACAGGAACGAAATTTATTCGTATGGTTGTGATAAACGAGATTAATAAATATATAATAGTCAATCAATAATTGCCCAAGAATAATCAGTTTTTGACATTGCAAGTTTTTATTCTACATTATATACTGAATTTAACTAGGCAACCACTAGAAACTGGAAAGCACTGTACAACACTTGGATAAAACAGCTAGTTACTGCTTCTTCGTTTTCAATTGGTGTTTAGGTAAAGAAATCAAAATGTGATGTAAACTGCATAATCACTCAGTGTCCCTAATATTAAAAAAACGTTACTTAGATTCAGTAAAAATGACGTTCAGAAGATATTTGACACTGAATTAAACTTGAAAAAGTATGTTTATAAGTATGATCAACTGCAGACAATATGTTTTGAAAGCTTATAACTCACTACCTTAATAAGAAACGGACCTTGCTTATTGCATTTTTTTCACATATATGTAAATTTAGGATTCCAGCATTGAATCAGTGAAATGTTTACATGACTGGAATGATTCATTCGAAAATTTGTAACTGATAATAATACATGTCATTACTGAGAGCAGTACACTCCTGGTGTACAGAATGAATTCAAGATAACAAATGCTTAAGCTGTTTACGTAAAACGTCATATATATATATATATATATATATATATATATATATATTTGAAGGACAAATGAATGCTTCACATAATAAACTACGAATGAAAAACCACATTCATAACAATGATAATCATATTGCATAGTGAACTCTAAGTTTAATGAATATATCTTCATATCGCAGCAGTTGTATTTACAAAAAAAACAAATGAATATATGGAATAAACTTATGTAATAATGCAGTACTTTTCACTTTGAAGGCAGTTTGCATTATGCACTGACATTAATTAAAAGATTACCAAAATTTATTAGGTACAAGACACATTTTTCTTACGTTCGAACTCATCACAGTCTATAATAACAACGACAGCTGAAATCATATCCTAAGACATTTTGAACTCTTTTTACAAATAACTTAAATAGTTAAATAGGAATAATATATTTGTAAAATCTCAGCTAATGAATTTGAAGTAAATCCAACGTTTCGCCTGGCAATCCGGTCCAAGCTTTTTCAAGGAATTACAATGAAACATCAAAATTATCGATGTGAAACTATTCGCACTAATTTAAACGAAAGTTCTTATAGACTTAAATAGTTGTCACCACAAAATGTCTTTTTTTAATGCAATGACTAGGAACAACTTTTGTCACTAATTAGTATTTGTACACCTTACTTTTCACTCGGGGTTTATTTTCTATACATGTAGTCCTTAAACCTTTTCTGTTTGCAGTTACCATAGATTGATTTAATAAAATTAATTTTCATCATGTCTCTCCATCAGTAATATCATTATATATACATAGGAAGATAATACATCGATACTATATTTCTTTTTTCTTCAAACACATTCATTAGCATTTGTAAACTATATTTTCTTATAGTTGGTTTTGACAGATAAACATGTGTGCACACAAACAACCGTCAAATTACCGTTCCATAAAATATATAAACTGTTATGCCTAATAATATAAATCAATTTTAATCGAAGCTATAGTACTGTTCGAAATAATATATAACCGAAACATAATCATTTAGTCAGTAGACAAACCGAAAAACTTCACCTAGTCACCGCTGATAAAAATATTGGGAATAAAAGATCAGAATTAAGTCCATACATTATTCATTATATATCTTTAGATTTTGGACTTTCAAAAGTAATATATGTCATTAAATCAATGCAAATTAGGAAAAGAAACAAGACATTACAGTGATTTTGGTAAATTAACATGTAGTTAACTTAATCTTAAGAATGTTTTGATGACTTTATAGCTTATTAGATTAAGTAGTCAAGCCCAATTCATTCGTATTGAGAGTTTAAATGAAACTGAATTCTATGTATTGTTTCATTCCGTTATAATAAATGTTTCATTTTCCACTTCTGATGAGCTACTTGAATTGACAGTATATAACCACTGAAAGAATATCATCTGTTAATAATTTACCTCCAGAAACCTTACATTAAAATTCTTCCAATAAACGTATTTACTAAGAGATATTGGGAACAGTTACATTTTTACAGCGAAAGAAATATAAGTAATGTTCATTTTGAAGTTAAATTTCATCAAGAACTGACATCCACTAAAAATCATTGAATAAAATAACATTGATTTGTTATTTTATCCTGGTGATACACCACTCTTCACTGCATTCCAATGAATCTATACGACATCGAATTAAAGAACTATAGGCCTGTTTGAAAACTATAAATAGGAGTTCATTTATTTTCTTCAATAATTTACAAGGATGTTACTTTTAAGATACTTTGCACTGAAACAACAATACAGATGAGCCCAGGGTGAAACATACTCAAAGTTCTAATAACCTGTTGAATGGTTAGAACAATTTATCTAGAAAACTATACACTACTCAGTTTAATATGATTTTACCTAATAACTTATTTACACTCAAATATTTAGTAAATAGAATATGTTACATGATTAAATCGTTTAATCAGTTTATAGAGTATAAACACTCTTATGAACAATGAAAATCAATAAACAATATTGAATACGTTCTAGCAGCAATAAAGTAACTAGGTCATCACCTTTATGTATTGGGTATGTGATGATATATACCTAGGTGTTTGGTTGATGTACTTCAGATCGAAAGTTTCCCATAGATAATGATAGGACTTAGATAATTCACATTCACAATGACTTTATTTCGATTATGGAAACAATAAACTTAAAATGCTTACAGAAAGGTTGCTTACCTTCAGGATTTATTGTATTTTGCACGTTCTATGTAGAATCTTAATACCAATAAATACGTTGTTATGTAAATTACTGTTGAATCTTTACGCAATATCAGCGATGTCAATCTTCATCTTTCATGATAGAATAAATAACAGACATAACAAGTATCATTCATAAACAAACTTTGATCTATTCAGTAAATGAAATGTTAACTTTCAAGTTAAACTTAATTGGAAATATAAGATTTCATTGATTTATAAATTCCTACATAAATATTCATAATTTGTAGCTTATTTTCATGATACAGCTTGTTTATTTATAATGCTTGTCATAATACCGCAATACTACTCATACAAAACTTAATGAATAAGGAAATAAACAAATAGTAACCTTAAAATAAACTTATATAACCATCTGTCAAATATGTTGACAAGGTCATCAAAATAACTAGTTATATGGAGAATAAAAATAGGAAAATTTCGACAATATCAGATGGTATATAATAGGAATTATTGTTTCAAAATGGAAACATTAAAAAGATAAGTAATAACGTTTATCGAAAAAAAAAACTATTTTCCAAACTATTTAACTATCATTCCAGTGTTGCTTTCTTATTTCTGGTTTCTCATCCGGATGAATTTAATATATATATATATATATATATATATTTAGGAATTTGTTGCCTCGTCAATAAATATAGAAAATGTCAGAAGACTGAATGTTTATAGATAAACTAGTCATTGATGTCAACGTTTTTTGACAGTTGTAAATGTTAAGTATTTCTATATTCATTTAATCTGCATATATATATATATATATATATATATATATATACATATAAGTATATTACTTTTCATCTTGAAAGTTTCCACTGAATCAATATGATATTAATAACAAGCTACTGAATATTTTAGCGCATTATAAGTGGAAATCTATTGATTAGAAAAGGTACACTATAAAGTTGTGATCATTGTTGCTATTAAAGCATTGGAATAACTCTTTTTAACCAGAATAAATTATTTTACAGTTCTATGCATAATTGACAAGTGTACATAACGAAATCATAATTATTATGGTTCAATCAATTAGTAAGTGTTGTAAATATATATTTATTAATCAACCGTATACTAATGTTTAAAGTAAACATAAATAATAATATAATATAGTTGAGATCATGAATCAATTGAAGCTCGACTAATATGAATAACCTGGAAGCACTGGGCTATAATAATTTTGAATTCATATTCATAATTGTAAAATAAATATAATAACAACTTGTCACAAATTATAAATTTCAGTAAATAAGAAAAAGATTAAATTATGATAACTTGACATAAGTTAAACTATAGCGAATCTAATATGTATATATTTTGTAAAATAATATGGGTTAATACATACTAAGATTGAATTGCTTCAACTTATTTCACTTGTTACTAACCGTATTCCTGGATATTAAAGATTCTCATTGTGAAAATTAGAACAACACATGTAAGCGAACAATAGTTTTCATTTAGATTGTCATCAGGCTTTACTCTAATATACATGAATATTTATATGAAAATTTTAGACCAATCAAGGCTATTTGAGTCAATAATCACAATGAAATAGAATATGTAACCAAGCATAAAAAGTACAAGTTGATAGTGGGAAGACAGGTGTACTGATAGTAAGAATATTAAATTACGATAACAAAAGTCTTATCAATGGTTAAACATAAGAAATAAGAGGTCAAACGTGGATAAATAGACTAGAATAGTCATCACAAAACATTAAAATCATTACGTAATAAGAAGTATGTAACTAATTAGATAGTGAAGAATACAAACGGAAAGAGACAGAAAATTACAAACAAATGATAACAAAATTAAAAATAAAAGTTAAAAGATTCCCATAGAATATTCAAAATTGAACAATATTTGAGCGAACAATTGTTTTCAATAACTTTATCATCAGGCTCTACAGTTATAAGTCCATAATTATTATGGTATTTTACAAAGGCCAAAATGAGGCATGTATTAATGAATTTGACAATGTTATATGTTAGAAAATGGTGAACGTTTGCATCGGTTACAACATATATACTTCAAAATTGTGTTATTTGTAAATTACAAAGGTCATTTAATAAAAGTCCAAAATGATTTGTACTCAAGTGTCCAGTCACAATCGATATAATAGTAATTTAGAAAAAATGAAAATGCAAAAAATTGTGTGAATAAAATGCATAGTAGGAGAATTTCATCTTGTCAATTGAGATAATAAAGATAAATAGTAATAATAATAAGATTGTTGTGTGAATATAATATGTAATAAAAGAGGGTATTGTCAAGGTAATTAAGATGAACGAATTGGGAATGATGGATGTGAAGATTAAGATAGAGGTTATCAACAAAAAAAGAAAGAAAAAAAGGGGGAGGGTTTATAGTATTTAGTTTAGGAATCCGGTGATCCAGTCGTAGGCCAAGGTAAACATAGTGGCTGGATATACCTTTTCTGGATGCATAAGTTTGGTTTTTTGGAGTTGATCCAGATGGCTTCGGCTGTGTAAAGTAATCGTAATCTACCACTTTGAGGTAGCGTTTTCGGAACTTGATATAAAACAGAGAAGGCTTCCTCTATTTTGATATGATGTCCACTGTCTACCAAGTGAGAAAGAATGGAGCTGTTAATGGATTTAGTGACTCCTTTTCCCAACCATGCTGGTACATGTTCACGAATACGCAAGGATAAAGCCCTCTGAGTACGGCCTATGTAACTAGCTGCACAAGAGCAGTTGAATTGGTATACACACATGGAAGAGCCCATCTTCGGTAACTTATCCTTGATTAATTGTGTAAGTACTGGTTTATTTGAGAAAGTGATGTGTAGCTTGGTGGCGTAAAACGTTCTTTCAACCGATCTTTTCAGTCGGCGTGTTAGAATATCACCCGCGGGCCTTTGTAAAATATCATAATAATTATGGACTTATAACTGTAGAGCCTGATGATGAAGTTATTGAAAACAATTGTTCGCTCAAATATTGTTCATTTTTAAAAGTTAAAAATAGTAATGTCATTTGTTAAGTTGTGTCCGGCTATGGAAGGAATAGGAGGGTTACGAATTACTTTTGTGCACATAAATTGAGGTGGAATGTAAGAATTCCTATGGCTTCTGCTATATGAAGTAGACGGTAACGAACACCGTTGGGAAATGATGGAGGTATACGATAAATAGAGTAAAGCCTGATGACGATCTAATTAAAAACAATTATTCGCTTACATGTGTTGTTCTAATATTCCTGGATGTTTTAAATAAATTTAATTATTACTAAGTAATTCCAGTATCAATAATTCGAGATATTTTTCGATTCCTTTATATTTCAAGTAAAATTGAAAAAAAGATCTACAAAGTTTTGACAACCGTAGTTTTAATAGTCTAAATGATAATTAGTTGAAATAATAGCTGACCATTTAGCATTCATTTTCACTCCTTACTTTAATATGTATTCAGTCACTTTCGTGTACAGTATTCTTCATTTCAAAATATTTACTTACTGATCGATCGTATCAACCCAACTATTCAGTCATATATTATTTCCCAAAAAGAAAAAAAGTAACATCTCGGTGGAAAATGTCTATAAAGTTTAATAACAAACTATAAACAATTTTATAAAGTTGGTTGCACTATGAAAATTATTCTTTATTTTTCTACATTATTTTTTTCAGCAGTAAAAATACCTTTGGGAAACTCAATTATCAGTCTGTTTTTGTAACAAACAAATAAGGACTTCAAAAACTTCAACTTAAGACAATGCTGTTTTGGCTAAAATTTCAAGTAATTTGTAGATGTTAAAATTTATATTACTTTTATTCTTAATTATCAGTCACATGCATAGTTAGGGGAAATCTCTTTTCCGATGAATGAATATTAATCTCACGAAAGCATATTAACCAATGATTTTACCATCACATTGGTTAAATTTAGCTGTTTTATCAATCACTATGCATATCCGTGATTCATTTTAAAAAAAAAAGTTAACTAGAGGAGAAAATTCCCCTTAGACATATTTCGTTTACATTGGAGCAAAAATTTTGTCAACATTCTATGATTTAAAAACACAGTTGACTGACTATCTAAACTATAAGAACGTTCAATTATTAGGTAAATTGTGGTATTAATAAAAATTTTGTTGATATACTGAAATATCTTACACAATTCCATGAAATTTCTAATATCGCACTTTATAAACAGATACATAGTCAGGTTTGTCGAAAGGATAGATTAAAGTGAACAGTCGAAACGAAAGAAAATATCATCACATTGTTGTCTTAATATGATATACAGACACTTGTAATTTCTTGCTAAATTTAAACTCCAAGTGAAGGCTGGAAAACTGTTATAATACCTGACATTACATGATATTTCCATGAACTTACTACATTCAACGAAAAATCTCACAATTTGTAAAGCTTAGTTTTAAAATAAATGTAGATTCTGTAAAAAGCTATACTCTTCCCCTCATCTGAATGATCATCTTTAGTATTCGCTTCATAATTGGGTACTTTAAAATACGCTACAATTTTGTAACTTAGGATTATATTACTTTTATCCATTTAGAATATCAATAAATAGGGATTATAATGTTGTTTTTTATATGTTAATCATATTGCCTAGGTCTGTTCAATGATTCACCACTTAACTCTTCTATTCACATATCGTCTTACAGTTATAAGAGAATTGGTTAGAAACACTAGCCATTCTGCTTCATTTTAAACTTTTGGCATAACGTAAATGCATACCAAGAAAGCGATTAAAGTTAAATTAGTATTTTGAAAAAACACGTTGATAAAAACACTCCTCCTTTCTTCTGTCCTAATGAAATCTAAAAAAAAAGATTATGGAAACATCTGGAGATTCATTCGACAAATTTTTTTTGTTTAATCCCTTTGAAATTTCATATAAACTGTGTATCAGAAAAACATGAAAGAGGATATTTCCTTTTGAACTGAAAATAAAGACAATTCATGATACCTTGTTTGAATCACACCTACACATTGAAGATAATTTATGGTAGTTTGTGAAAGAAAAACATTTTTATTTCGTAGTTAATATCATTTTATGATGCAATGACTATTTTGCAAAGTAAAAAACATTTCTCATTTGAAACTATCAGGATAAAAATAACTTGTCTACTTATAAGTATATTGAGTAATATACACTATTCTGCATGGTTTTCATAAATCTGATTACGCAAAATTCTTCCGAATAAAAAATGTCTTTATTATTTAAGAATAACCTCGTTATAGTATTCATCGTAAATGTCAACCAGTTTATTTGCACACATAGGAAGTCATCACAGACTAACGAGTAAATTATCATAGAGTTAAGTAATAAGACCATGTTTTTATCAGCCAATAACTTAGATAATATTTTCAACTGATCCTCTATATTATTCAAAATGTTTCACAAGTGAATGATGCAGTTATTACACAATAACAATGATACTTCAATCGCAATTTAAGATTGTATTCTATAGGATAAAACAACAACGGCTCATAGTGAATCATTATCAAAACATTTCAATGCTGAGATGTTAATTTATTAGATCAAGACAGTAAACACTCATTTACAATTTCTTACTCAGATATTATTTATATTATTTATCAGTTCACTATAATCATAAATATATGAGCTTTATTCAGGTAGAGAAGCTATAGCTATTAAAACTTAGCTGATTAAAACACAAAGACTCTGTATGTTCTGAGATTATTCATTGAAATTATTCTACCTTAATGATAGATTAATTAACAAACAATCGGTAAGTACTTATGAAATATCAATAATATCTTTGAAGATTTTCGGACTGTTTTTTAAACTTACTACATATAACTTGAATAAAATAAAAATGAGAGAAAAAGCGTGTTCAAATACAATAAACAAGGAATTACGTTTGAAGTTTACCTTTACATTGTTTGGTTAGTTGAGTGAAAATGAAGAATAACAATACTGTGTAAACTTGTCGGTAATAAACGTATCTTCATGCCAACACAAAATGAAAGATAACATAAATATTCAGATGATATATATATATATATACATATACCTTCAAAAGATTTTCATTTGTCATCCTATTTAATTACAGTGTTTAACGTTGATTAATTGTATATAAATTTTACATCACATTTACTAAATAATACTATTATTTGACCTTTATTTACTTTTACAAACACAACAATCAACTCATATACTCACAAAATAAAGAGACGAAATTGCCCCTTCGGTAATAGTCCTCCCATGGTTAGTTTACAAAATTGTAAAAACCTGAAGCTAGAATTTTCGTGATGTTTAATATGATAATGTATATAATTTACATTACTAACTTACTTATATGAGATACTGTAAAATATCAGTAAACACAGAACAGACCTTATTTGTTAGTTATAGACCCATAGACAGTCCTCACAAAATGACTTAAAACTTAAGAATTATTTTTTAATTTAACTAACCACTGAAATTGTATGTTTGTTTGTTTCAGAGTTAGGGATAACAATTGGACATCTGTAGAATTACAAGATGTTTTAAATAAATCTTATATCTTTTGTTCTCAAGATTTCTATGGTTACATTAAAAATCAATTCACATTCACTTTTAAAATGTTCAACGCAAAAATTGTGAAAATTCCATGGTAATCAAAATACCTTCGAATGAAAATGATATGGCGTCATATCCTTGCCACTTATTACTCATACCCAAAAAATGAAGAATCACTGAAATTTCCATGACTCAAAATAAGAACACCAAGACTACTTCTAGTAAAAATTTACTAACCACCCAAAGACAGTGACAATCATAGTCAAAACTACACTCATTTATATGTTGATATGTACACACATTTGATAATTAATTAGGATGAAATCACAAATATGAGAAATATCCAGAGCTATAAAAAACCATTTACTGCATGTCATACTGAATATAGTCCACATTAATTTAATACAAGAATATCGTACCTTTAATAAACATGACACTCAAATAAATTATTATGATACCGAACAAAATAACAGTGGAAAACAAAACAAATAATTAAACTGAGTAGTTCAAACTAAATTAAAAACGGAAGTACTGTTAAGCAAAAGTTAAAATCAGAAGAAGAATGTAATTTTGACTTTTCATCCCGTTATATCATATAGGCAATTTGTTTTCATTGCAAAGTTTTTTATTTTATTTTGTTGCAGATTTTTTCAGACGATAATTTTTTTTTATATACATAGCATAAAGCAGAAAGATTGGGTAGGACTTTGAAATACTTGAAAATTAGATGAATTTGGAGGTTGGTATAAAACCTAAGCCAAACCGTTTTTTGTTTGTGTGAGTTTGTAGTAGAAGATTTATTAGATAAGACTGCTCATGAAGTTGACAAACACATACCATTCTATTATTAACTACGTATACTTTCAGATACTCCTATGGAATAGTGTATCTTCGACTCCGCTAATTCATCAGGAAAGTTATAGGGAGTTTGAACAATGATTCCTCAAACCTATAAAAAATTTGCGTTGACCGCGCTTCAAGTAAGAGTGCTCTTAACCTCGATTAATTCATTAAGTTCACAGACAACAACTAAATTCTTCTTATTGTCTCAACACCTAATCACCTATAGGTCATGGACTGCCAATATTCTAGTGTTTAACGTTTGTCAGTTCATGATAAATAAACTTATTTAATTAATTTTTAAACAGTTAAGAATTCAAACGCATGATTGATTATAGGTCATATATATTTATATTCCAAATGGGACTTGATTTACTTAATGATGAAAAATTGAACAAAATTATAACTTTTATCATCATTCCGACTTAAAAGTAAGTATACAATCATTCAAAATGCTTTATGTTAACGTGTTATGTTAATTAAAAATCAAGTTACTGTAATATCTCAGTTCACTTAACTGAATAATTAGTTTTATTCAAAATATCTCTTGTTTAGCTTTAGTGTTTTTAAAGGTCGTCATAGAAATAGACCAAACTGTATGCTTCTGGTAAATTATCAAAGTATAAAATAAATCCATCATTCAACTGTATTCTTATACTACCATCAAACCTAATTTAAAATAAAGACATTAGTAACAAAAGAATTCTGAAAGTACCTAAATTAACAAGTAAATTATAGCTTCATACGTTTTAACGAACCAAATTTTCACAAATACTTTTAGAAAAAGAAAGAAATTAGCGGATTATATTTCTTGAAACACAGATACAGTAACGTAACCTGAAATGATCATAAAACAATAATGCAATTTAAATAAACCTACTTTAGAAACTGATAAAGTAAGAATAGTAATAAAAATTTATATTCAGTCGACTTTTTATGAATTCGATACAACTCTATTGTTCTATATATTTCCCCTAATTTTACTGTTTTGCCACGTATTATTTCTTTTTACATTATACATTAAGTGTATAGAACTCCACCTGTAGCTCTTCCAGGGTTACTGACGGTCCCGAACCCGGATAAAGGGGTAGGGTTGAGCATGAGGTCAGTGACTCTATCCCGTAGAAAACAACTTTGCTAAGAAAGCGCTAACCAGAATAGATAAACTAAACAATTTAAACTCTGCCCTCGAGGTTCAACCATCTTTATTTACAAAAACTAAGACATCTAACGGTGAAAACCAAGGTTCTTAGGAAACCACGAAGTCGGTGTCCTGACTGACACTAAATGGAACAATTATTATCGGTACATAGAATGTCCTGGCAATGTAAGTGACCTGAAAGACTGTCCAAGTAGCTACAAAAACAAGGAGAAATAACCTGGAGGTGCTTGCAATAAGCGAAACCCATCGGAATCAAGATGGACAATAAATGTGAGATTCGGGAGATGTTGCTGCACACGGATCTTAAAGAAACAAAAATGCTTCTCACACGCAATGAGTTGCTCTGATACTGTCCAAAGGATGAGGATATCATGGATCCAGGATCAAACAACTTTCAAAACAGATAAGGAGAGAATCACAGTGAATGTTATCCAATGTTATGCATCTACCAATCATAGCAATGATGACGATAAAGATCAGTCCTACGAGGGGCAATCGATCAATTATGACAAAGTGCTCAGCAAAGGACCTCACCATCCCCATAGAAGACCTAAACACCAAAGTTGAAATGGAAAACACCGGTTATGAAGATATCATGGCACGATATGCACTGACTGGGTGAAAGGAACGAGAATGGTGACAGATTCGCAAATTTATGTGCATTCAACAAAATGGTTATAGGTGGCAAAATATTCTCACACAAATGCATACAGAAAGCTACATGTGTCTCACCGGATCAAAATACAGAGAATCAGATCGGTCATGTTTGTATCAACAAAAATTCAGATGGTCAGTGAAAGACGTGAAAACCAGGAGAGGAGCTGACATAACATCAGATCACCACCAGCTGGTGGTTGTCAAGATGAAACTGAAGTTAAAAAAAGAATGGACAACTGGGGAAACAGAATTACAAAAATTTAATACAGTCAACAATAACTGTCAACAACGGATTCTGAGCCCTATAAAATCTACTCAAAGAAGAATAAATCACAATAGAGAACAAGTGGAAAAGGATCACAGAAGCACTAGTTTCAACGTGTCAAGAGGTTCTGGGTAACAACAAGCATCATCGTTATTCGGAATGGATCTCCATCGACACCCTGGACAATTTTCAAGAAAGGAAGAACAAGAAGACAGCAATCAACAACAGCCGAACAAAAACAGAGAAATTCAAGTCACAAACTGAATACACTGAAGCGAACAAACAAGTGAAGAGGAGCAGTAGAACTCACAAGCAGATATTAGGGGAAGACTCAGCAATGACAGTGGATAAAGCTTCATAAGAAGGAAATACGAAACAACAAAATGACACAGCAAAGATACTTGTAAGGAGATATAATAAACTAGAGAGACCAGTCAACAACAAAGAAGGCAAGTCAATCACTGAGATTAAAGAATAGAGGAACAGATGGGTAGAATACTTCGAAGAGCTGTCAAATAGATCAGCTCCATTGAATCCATCAAAAATCAAAGAACACATACACACTTCGCTACGGATGTCACTCCATCAATGGTTGAAGAAACCAGGATGACCGTCAGACAAATGGAGAATGGAAAGGCAGCACGACCTGACAATATGCCAGCTGAAGCACTGATGTCAGACATAGAACTAACTGCAAACATGCATCACACTCTATTCAGGAAGATTTGGGAGGAGGAACAAGTGTCGACAGACAGATTGGAGAGAAGGATATTTCATTAAGATATGAAAGGAAGGAAAACTGAGCGAATGTGAGAAGTAAAGAGGTACACACTACAATCAGTAGTGGGAAAAGTTTTCAACAGAGTGTGGTCGAACCGGATGAAAGATTCTAAGGACGCCCAGCTTCGAGATCAACAGACTGTATTTCGTAAGGATCGGTTGTGTGCAGATCATCTCTGATCAATCAATCGAATGGAACTCCTCACTATGTTTCAGCTTTCTTGACAGAACAAACCAGTTCCTAGCTGAGGATAAAATTAGGATAATACGATGGATGTAGATAGGACGCACATTAACGAAATCATCAAACTACCTTACTAGGCAAGCGTTAATTTGAATCCTGAAGAGAAACGGAAAAGAGGAAGACCAAAAAACACACTGCATCGGGAATTGGAAGCAGACATGAAAAGGATGAATAGCAACTGTAAACAAGTGGAAAGAATTGCCCATGACAGAGTTGGATGGAAAGTGCTGATGAATCACCTATGCTCCTCCACGGTGAGGGGTAACATGCGTAAGTAAGTTTATCATCACTTCTACTCGAAGTTTGTGCTGATAATATCGTTCAGAAGGATGATGAATGTTCCACAACCAAACCATCCAGCTCAGAGAACAAAACTCCATCAATATCAACTATCCTTTGTTTGTTTTTTAATGCTATTGTTATCTGTAACAAAATTTGATCAAAGTATACAACGTATATGAGATTATTACTAAGGTTTATCCTTAAGAGAAAGAAGAAAGTAATTAACGTTTATTAGAAAAATTTCTCTCTGTGGTTCATGGATGATTATTTTCAAGTAAACATGCAGGTGAAAATATATAAGTTACCTAAGTGGGCATTTCAGGAAATCACATGATTATCATTGTTGTTTTAAAATTAATGCAAATCAGTGAAAAACATCAACAAATAAAGATTTAATAGACATAAATACTTTTAACCGATTGAGTGAATAATTATCTCGTTGGATGACAAATACTTATATGGACGGTTTAAGTGTGTTTGCCATTAAAAAAATAATAAATGTTGTGTTCAGTTGTAAATGGTAATGTGATCTCAAATAGGAGTAATAATAAATATTTCTAATGATAAGCATTCAATATGTTTTGCACAATATCAATTAAATGGAATACTCAGTTTGTCAATGTGACTTCCCACCACCTCAAAGAATGCACATTTATGTAAGTACAAATTTCTGTAGAGACAGACGGGTTAAAAACGTTTATAGCAACACTTGTGACTAAACATATATTTAAATAACAACACTCATGTTATATTAAGTGGCTTATCAACACTGAATGGTAATGAATTAGGTTTTAACAGTAATTTTGGTATGACAAATATAGAAGTAAATTTTTAGAAGAATATAGTGCAATACCTTATTTCTACTAACACTCATTCTATAAATAAAGAAATCTCGTAGATGACCGTTTAATATAAAATAGTTCGAAAGATAACAGACTCAAAGAATCTCAAATCTATTAATGAACACAATTTTGAAATCTCAATACTAAATTCATCTCACTTCCCCCATACACAAAAGCCTCATCTTAATAAAAAATATATTAAACCATTGTTTATTACATTAAATTTTCCCTGTCCATTTCCATTTGATATCCTTTTGGCTAAGAGCACTGTTCGTTGTTTTATTATTGAAGCTAAAGTTAAATACATTTGTTTCTTAGATCTTCAATATCATGTTAGTTTGAGAAAAAAGCTGTTGCTATTTTAATTACAAAATTTAATCACGATTTATTTTCATATTCCTAAATCATTTAACTATGGGAAAATATATAGGCAACTGCGAATAAATATGATAAATTTTTATTTCATTTATGTAAAGCGATTCATTGATTCAAGTTGAAAAAGAAGCTTTCATCAATTTAAATCACTGAAATGAGAAGTTTCAGCGAAAATAAAATTTAGAAACTAGGAAGAGTAGATGTTCTTATTTCTAAAAAAAAGGACATACTTTCTTTTTTTGAATAACTTTAACACAAAAGTCTGTTACTTTTCTATCCAGACAAAAATTGAAAAGTTTAAGACTTGACACTTTAAAAATAGTTTTGAATAAGTAAATGCCCAAAAATAATACCAAATAATTTAAAGCATATTTGGCGGCCTGTTTGAATATCTGGGCTACTTGTGCCTGCCATCTAGATATTTCAACAAGTTATTTAATTTTGTTTGTTTCAATACATCATTATGTAAATTAATCGTATAACCTATTCAGGTTTGTTTCTGAAAAGTGTACAACCTTTCATTTTAAAAGTTACAAAAGGCCCAATAAGAAAAATCGTGGTTGCTGGCAATATGTATGCAGAGAAAAAAATGTAAATTATTCAGATGTTGATTGAGTGGACTGCTAACTTCTATCTGACTATCACTCAATATTTATCGTCAGGATCGACCAAGAAGTAAAAAGCGGAATCTTGTTGAAATACTTTGTGATGGAAATCTCATATTATACTATAAATATACTATCGGATAAAGGTAGTAATCATAATGATAAAGAATAGGAAAGAAAAATAATGCTAAATATAATGTGATATACAAAATTTTCTACAGATCAAATTGATTGAACATATTTCAATCGAAAAGCATATAGCAAATTTACAAATTTTCACATTAATAATTTTGTCGAAAAAATGTTTGTTTGCAAAAGTAGGAACGGTAATCAATCAGTCTAATAATTTACTTATTAGTCATAGAAACCGAAGTTCTGCATAGTAACAGTGTAGTAAATTAAAAGAATAATTGAAGCTAATAAACGTATTTCATCAATAAAATCAATATTGATACACTCGAAGGATGAAACTATTCTGTTTTAGCATTTACATGGAAGTGTTCCTTAAATATTTAAATCTCACTTTTATTTTGATAACTTCTCTAACTGTGATTTCATTTATTCAAATGTTTTCATCACCTAAATCTGTAAACTGTTATTTTTTTTAAATTCAAGTTATTACTGTTAAGTACTTGTTAAGTAGTATCAATGCTTAATTGATACTAGATATAGCATATAATCGACAATGATGAAAAACAAACTGTTTGAAAAAAATATTCATTTAGTATGCTTCTGAATACTTTTGATTAAAAAAAATGACGTGTTCGAATCAGCTAACTGTATTTTTAAACTTTAATGTTCATACATTATAGTAAAATTTAAAATACCTTAGTTCAACTTAAACTGTACTGATATGTATGACGTTGAGTCCATCATTATCATCATGATTTTTACATTTTATTGTTGTATTAATATAATTATAACGATTCATTCTCATTTGTTTCATTTACATAAGATTAACTTACACAAGGACTTATTCGCTTACAACAGTGATAATAATGTAATATATGACTTTTTGAAGTTAGTTTAATGACAAATTAGTTTCTTCACAATGTTCCCACCATTCATATTCCACTATGCATTATTCAATTGAACTTTGTAAAAAAAATTATTAAATATGAAAGTTAAGAATGAACTTCATTCTGTCTATTATATTACAGATAAAAAAACGTTACGAACAATCAGCTAGCAGTAAAGTTATCCATTTAATATTATGAAATTTTCTCCATAATTATATAATTTGTTGATGCGAGAGGAAGTTGAAACCAAGCTGAAGTATCTAACATACTATCGAGAACATTTTGTCTTAAATAAAATAAACCAAGAGTATATTATACAAATTTAGAATGAACTTTTACTAACCTTACAAATAGGTAAAATTTAATATTTTATAATGAAACTGGTTAGTGTTTGGTATTTATTTATAAGTTTAGCGTTGAGTATCAAATCGTCATCACACAAACAACAACAAAATGAACATGAAGTCAAGCGTGCTCATTGCGGCTTTATATTGACTTTTAGTTTTTGAGTTTCAGTGCTTGTATAGCTAAATCACTTATGGACTAGCTGTTATTTTTGAAAAGCTTATTCTACAACCTGTAAATGTCATTGTTGTCAAAAACGTAGATTTGAAGTTAATGTTTCAATATTTTATCGAACATATGCTGCGAACTAATTCATAAAATGCACTGAACTTCATGTTTTGAAAAAAAAACGGTTTTGTTTGATTGGCTCTTTCTTACATTTTCTTGTATACCATGATTCAACTTACTTCATTGGGTGGTGTCTCAACTTTAACGATTGTTTTTAACAATTATTAACAACTTAGTTGAAATCTATGGCTTTTTTTGTTTTGTTAAAAAGAAACAAAATATAACTTAATTTAGTCAAAATATGTCGGTAACAGTCACTGGTAGACGATGGAAGACTTAACCATAAACACAAAAATAACATGTATGACTATGTGATTTTAGTCATAACACGAAAGTTGTAGTTTTCTTTGCCTAATGTTTTGTTTACTAACAACACTACTTGTAAATATAATAGTAATAGTAGTAGTAGTAGTGATAATGGTAATAATAATAGTATTAGTAGTATATAGTTGTTTGTAAGATTTTCATTAATATTCTTCTTAAACAAGAGTAAAAAAACATATACTTGTCCGTATAATATTGTTTTGTAGAATAATATATATTCGAAATACATTGTTAGGTTGATTGACAAACTAGCTCTTCCTAGTAAATTATTTCAAATAATGTTGTAAAACTGACTTTTAAATTTTCGATAAGAATAAATAAATTAACATCTAGCTATCAATAATTTAAGTGGTAAAAAAGTTTCTCTTTTCTTTCTAAATGACTTCATACATTTTGCTTCTTTAAATGAATACCAGTTTAAGGTCATTGGAACTTTGGTTGAACTTTTAAATAGAATAATAATAATAATAATAATAATCTTTTAAACTGGCATTCGGTTTCTATCACAAACCACCTAGAAATGTTCAATTCGTAATTCAAGGTTAAGGTTATCTATAGATGGAGTGATGTGAAACCATCAATCACAATTAGATATTGAATGTCACTAAACTTTAGAATGGTTGTAAATGGATGGTTGCTTTATACTTCAATTAGCTAAATCTATTAATATCCTAGAAGAAGCAGTTGTTTGGTATAAAAATGGCCAAGAATACAAGCAAATATAAATAAATTTATAAAATATACAACTGATCTCGAAGTTAGATCATTCATGAAAAGTTTGTTTTTAAAAACAAGGTCGATTAAAACATCATTAAATATTCATGGTATTAGTTACTAACTATATTGGCATAGACAAACACTAATCAGTAATCTATTGAGTTCTATAAGTATTAAGGATTATGATTAATTTTCCCATAACTATGAATTGATTGTATTTACGGCTAAATAAGCCATTAGTTCGTTACAGTTATATACATAAAATGACCTTTTATCAGTGGATCTAATGAAAACAGAAATATATTTCAAAAAATGAACACTCATGTTGCCAAAATGTTTTGAAATTTAATTTCTTTTCATATTACCATATCAAACTAACTTTGAACAGATTCATAAATAACTGTTTATTAAGTCAACACACTAAATTTAGAATACAAAGATCTTTGGTCCTTTAAACAAATAATTTACTTTTGACGGTATTTAAATCGTTAACGACCTATACATATATGTACTTATATGTATATATATTTCTGTGAAATAATAGGTTCTTACTATGGTGTTCGAAATGCGAAATCATGTGTATGAAAGAATAAATGTTGGCATATATCACGAAATAACTTGAGTTCAAGGTTTTTTGAAAGCCATGATAAACTGAACATACCTTTTTTCAATGAAACTGAGGAAAACATGGGCAGTAAAAGGCACTTAGAAATGGTGTAATAGATCGAAACCCACATGTGCTATGGAATGAGGAGCTAATTATATGTGTAGAAGAGTATCAAATGATTTTTATTGCGGAATTTTTAAACATTAGGCAAATTGAAATGTAAATAATTTCCACAGTTTATCATAAGGAAGTAATTTATCTACACATCTTGAAGGTGCTAAATAAAAGATGCATCTCTCTCGTAAAACATGTCAAAAACGTCGTCCTTAATGCGTATCATGATGCTAATCTAAAGGATATCAGTGAGATGAATATATATGTACATATATATAATCATGGAAATTGAAATTTTAAAATTTTTTGAAACCTATTGAAAAGTTACTTTACGAATACTGTATTTATACAGAGAGAATGAATTTTAATCTTGTATCAACTAAGACCGCCATTAGTAAGAATAAGCTATATTCATGCAGAAATCATATGAAGTACATCTAATTTACAGACTCTCACACTCTAGTGACATTGGATAAATGTGTAAAATCCTATTTCACTTGATTAAGCAATTGAACATTTTTTATGATACCCGATTGTGCAAATTGATCGATAGTAGTGATGTTCAATCAAATTATATTGCAATATTTCATTTGCTGATATGTGTTTTTTTATACAATTCACAACTTACAACATAAAGGATATGCAATTTGTTCTTTATTAGCACCTATTATCATTTATTCATAAACATTGCCATTAATACCAACCATAATATAAACGAATCTTATTCTTGTAAAATAGGTTAGATTTCCGCATAAATACAATCACTATGAGATTGAAAATCCCTCTCCAACAAGTTGTGGGTGTGCACTGCTTAAGATTCTTGAACATTTATGAAACAGATTTCCATTCCTCATTAGTTTATAATCGTTTTTCTAAAACTAAGTGCTTTTTCACAATATCCCTAGTATATAGAATTTACTAGAATTATAGTAGGTTGATATTGTTGCTGAAATGTGTTAATTTTTCAATGAAACTCATATGTTTATATGCATATAGTCATTCTACCATAATATGTAGCTGCACATTAAAGAATAAAAATCTCATTTTTATCTGTCAATTTCTCTAAGACTTTTTTTCTCTTCTAATTCCAGTTTATTAAGAAGAAGAATGAACGAATTCCCAGAGGAATCTTTGAAACTATGATCTATCCATATAAACAACAAAATTTTTTTCTTCTCATATGAAATATGTTTATTCATTTTTTATTCTATCTTCATATCTTCACTTATATCATTCAATTTAGCATGCAAATTATAAAAATACTTGGTTATTTTCTATTGTGATCATTATAAGAAAAAATAATCTGTTTAATTACACAATACACATTAAAATTTAAATTTTCACCATAATTTATAAGAACTTTTGTTTAAATTAGAGCGAATAATTTCACAGTATTTGGGCGACGAGTTGATGTGAGGCATTAAATAGGAAGAATATATTTGTAAAATCTCAGATATTAAACTTAATTTACATTGTGTTGCCAACTTATCTCTATATTACATGGTATATATCTTAATTCTATTCAGGTTACAGAAGAAAATCAACCGAACTCTACAGTTGGTAGAATTGTAGCCATTGATAAAGATGCAAATAAAAATGGTAAAGTTAACTATCAAATACAATGGCCAAATCAATATAAACAATATAACAATTTATTCATTCTAACAGAACATGGAAAGTTAATTGCCACACAAAGTTTGGATAGAGAACGCGTCCCAAATGGATATAAATTTACGGTAAGTTACATCAATTAAGCTAGGCTGAAGTAAATCATTCGTTTCATCTACATATATTTTTATCCTTGTATTTATTGAATATCCATGTAAACTACATTGTTGACAATTGTATCGCTTATGAACATGATAAGATGTCATAAACTATTTTTGAATTGCCGATCTAACCATTCGAGAAACAACTTGAATGGATCATATAAATTTTCTGAATGTTTACTAAGAGTATGTCATAAAGACTAGATTTCACACAGGAGAAACCTATTTTCTGGAGTGTGCCTTATTCGATAACCATTATTTAAATATGAAGGTTAGTCATAAGATTCATCACTTTCATTAAGGTTAACTTATTACCAGTTTTATTCGGTTACTTTTATTTAAGAAACTTTAATTTGTTACATCATAAGCTAAATAATTATTTCTATACACTCAACTATATAAAAATATGTATCTAGTGAAAATCAGTTATTTGTTTATCTAATCGGACATCTTAAAAGCAAATACTTGTAATTTAATTTTTTTAAATAGCATTATTTATTGTTTTTGAGGACGAAAATACTCTCTATGATAATGATCTAATACTTTATGCTAGAAAATTAAAAAGTTCGTGACTTGATCAAAAGCAGACGGGTGGGTTGAAAACAATGTTATTTAATATTTAATGTTGTCCCTACTTCGAAAAACTATCCTTAGAAGTCTCTTATTTGTATTTTTGAAAGTATTGCGTAGGTATAATAAATAATACAAAACAAATAAGCGATGTTAGATTCAAATGTAATGATTCAATCTACGTAAGGTTTTGCAGAACCCGCTGATTCGCCTTTATTCTGGTTCACATTTATCAGCAATCTTATGGTGCAATGTGAGTAGTTAGTGTAAACTTCCCCTAATATCCTAAAGTAGAACATTAAATAAAGGACCAATCAGTTAACGATAAAAATTCTCTGTCCAGCATCATTATATATAGCTAACAATTTTGAGCGATAAAAGAGCACGGTTTATCTTATTTCATTTATTTGTAAAGTGTCAATAATGGAGTATTTTGTTAGTAACAAGTGTTACCTTTACTTAATCTATAAAAGCGACTAGCTTCTATTGATTAGTTCTGAAGGCCGTAAAAACAAGACATTTTTTAAATAAATGATTATTAAACGAAATATCACATTCATACCGGAAGATATTCAAGACCATAATCACTCACTTGTAACATCTATAACTGTGAATTCTGGTAATGTGAATTTCAATTTAATGGAGAGAACCAATTATTTAAAGATTATAGATACATTTTTATGACAAGTGAAAACCAGCATGAATCGCAAGTTCAAAGCTGGTTTCATACTACCACTTAACATCATTGATATCCAAATATAATAAAAATGAGTTTAAATATTGTCATTACATGTTCAAACATACTCTCACAAACTAAATGAAGGTAACAAGACTTTAAAGTTTAATGTTGTATATAATATGAAAGGCAAAATCCATTTTAATAAAATCTCTTTCGCTACTTTTTTTATATTTATCAAGTAAATAAATTCCTTCATTGTTTAAAACAGAGTGGGAGGTTTGAAAATGCATGTTCAAATTACAACAATTCGTTCTTTTTCTTCAGCCCAGCCAAATCTTAATTCTTTTGTACCTCAATTATTAAAATGAATATTGTTTAAAACTTGTAGATTTTTTTTATTTTGTAAGTTATTTTAGAAAAGCTTTGCTTTTTTTTTACTTAGTTACATCTTTGGTTTTACAATAGGTTACCATAGTACTATTTTCCGCAACTGTTCTTCTCAATGCTTTAAGTAAAACTCTTAAACTTTATTATGTTTTAGGTCTATACTTAATGTATTATTTGTATAATAGACTTTAATTGCAAAATAAAACAATATATTATTATTCTTAGTTTTAATGGATAACTGAATAATATTGCCTAAATTACGGAAATAACTTAAGCGATTTAATATGACTAGAAAGTCATTATAACTTAATATTAATATGCAACTAACTGTACAATATAGATTATGGAATACTAAGTTGTTTCAACGTTCAATTTATGTCATTCATAAGTTTATGGCTACCAAATTTAATATAAATGTAACACTGTAATAATACTGACCATCATTTCAATTATGAAACTTCTGTATGAATTCATATTTGTATTTTCTCGTAAAATACCATTCATAATGTGTAAGATGATATTCTATAGTGGACAAGTAAACAAACTAACAAGTAAAATCATTTATAGTCATTCATCGGACAGAGTTCATATTCCACACAGAGTTCAATTCATAGTATTTCACCCCAAGACAATTCCACTACCTTCCTCTTTACTTTATCTATCCAAAACCTATAGACATTGGTGTGAAGACATGATGAAAAAATAATTGAACCAAATATCTTTACCACCATTTTATGGGATTTTTTAATAATTCAATCTCATTTAAAAGAAATAAAATGTTTCCAAATAATGAAATACAAATCTCTTATTTCTGAAAAAAAACGGTTACTTTTTCTTAAATTTTATTATATTTGTCCATTAACTGTGACCATTCTTCATATAGTGTGAATAAAATCTGGATAACACGAACCTAATCTTAAAAAAAATGGTATGTCTTCAATGTCTGTACCATCATTTTACAAATGAATTTAGGAAGTCGTGTAAACACTAACAACGAATTCTTGTGTGAAAACCTGTTTTGTCAATTCAGAATTTAATTGCAAAATAGAATTTTCAAGATGTTTAGTTAAAATTTATTAAAAATATATAACAAGTTTCCTTTCTCTATTACTGAGACAATGTTTAAAGGAAATATCTTTACATTTAGCTAATTGGAAATATACATTAATTGATCCCTCTTATGAAACTTTGACAGAATATTAAAAAGACCGAGTTGATGTGAAAAATAAGTTGTATTTATGTTATATATTACGAACAAGCCGATTACACATATGCTTGTCAAGGCATACATATACATGGAAAGTAATAAAGATCACTTAAATAACGATTGAAGTAAATATATTATATGAGTCATTTTCTCTTCTTTATATAAAAATGTTACTATATACATTTGAATTTTTATGTATTTGATGTTTATTACTTATGACATATAAATGCCTTGACAAGAATAAGTTAGCTTCCATGTTTGGACTGCCAAAGCAATCCCTATACATTTGAATAAATCAGAATTACATGTACAAAAGAAACAACCTTTTCTATTACCATGATTTTAATCCCTCATAATCTTTTCCGTTCCCCTTCTATTTTCTCCACTAACATTTTAAGCTAATTGTTTTATTCCTGTTTCTATGACCCTACTGACTATAGTTCATTTAGATTTTAGTATTTTACCTTACTTCGTTTAGCATAATCTTTCTAATTATATGTGTGAAAAAATTCACTGGAAATAATTTGACATCTTTTTACTCTCAAGTATGTAGGATATTTCATTAACATATTTTACGAGGATTAATTTGTTTTATAGTGGTGATTTTTATCACAAACTTGACTTAGCTGAAAAAATTAGATATCTGTTTCATCTTAACTGTGACTCCTCAAAATCATGCACCTACAGCCATGTCAATGATTGGAACTTTCAAGCGTCATGAATAAAAATTTTATGATACTCATTTTGGGCACATACTGCTGAGGTTCCCTTAACTATGACTTCTTGGTTTCTAAAAAATACCATGGATAAGGTGAATCCGTGATGGATACCGTATTAAACAATGATACCTACTTAAATTAAACAGATTACGTCTTTATTATACGACAAATAAAACAAGTGAAACCATATGAAACAGAGTGTGTATTAGCAAATTCCGGTATTATGTTATCTGGAATATTCCTATCTTCAATGAAAAAGAAATTTGTTTTATACCTTCCTTATAATTTTATCTTTTATTATTCATCAACTATCGTAATTATTTAGACTAAAATTAAAATATAAAGAAATGAGATCTTTAAGATATCACTTATTAAGATAAATTATTACTGTTATAGGGAAACAGTTATACTGTGTGCACTTCTACATGCTTTTTTTCACTATAACTGTTAGTTGGCACGAAATTGTATTGTAATTGGAAGTATCATATATTTCATTATATATTAGACTTATTGAATCTGATGATAATATTAAATCTGTCACAACTTTAGTTAGTAGATTTGTAAATGAGAATGATACCTTAAAATGCCAAGTTCTCATGCTTGAAAAATAGTTGATTACAATCACTTTATGTAAATGAAATATGTTTACTCATAAAGTTAATTATTAATAAGGCTTCTGTGTTTAAATATTCATTTTTTAAGTAAGAGATAGTCGACTTCAGGAACCTAATATTTTGTACTTTTCCATATTTAGCACATGTTGTTCATTAAAAACGAAATGATATGAGAGTTGAATTATTGAATTTATCACTAACCTTATGAACTTAATGAACAACAATTTATTTCATATGGATACTAGATCATCGTAAATGTGTAACTGAACACAAGTGTGAAACTTTATCTAACTTTTTCAGTCCGAACGATTCATGTCTAAACAAACTACACTATATAAACACTTATCGCTTATTTTAACCGATTCATTCATAATGAATTAAAACATCATTTAGTCGGTTAATAAGTTAAGTTCCCATTTCTTTCCTTTCCTTAAAAAAAGTACTCAACACACGACTTCTATACGATATCAGTTTCTATTATGTCTTTTAAAGTCGAATAGCAATATGTTAAAAAACTTAGTATAAGTAAAGTGGAACCAAGAACACACCTTTTGTTTTATTGGCACGTCAAGAGGACAGACTTACATTCCAGATTGATCTTCATATTGAGATTTGAACCTAATACCTATCAACGCGTCATCTATTACTTTACAGTGTTCACAGAACCACTAACTTGTTCAATGCGTACAAAGTTATTCCTTTGGTATTTTTGAAGAGTTTGTGTTGAAATTCTTAATGCGTACGGATATTTTAAAAATCAAGGAATTATATTTTTTGAAATCAGTAGCTAATGAGATCTCAAGGGGAAACTGGTGAAAAATTATACACATATTAGGATTTCTTATGGTTATTCAATAATTGAAGATCTGCTAAAATGTCTAGCTGAAAAATTTTAAAATACCTAATATATATTCAATCAGTACCGCATTACAAAAAAACTGAATACAGAAGTATCTTGTGTTTCGCATACCTTCAGAGCAGATGATTTACTTTATTTAACGGACGTTTAGTCATATATTCATTTCTTGGATTATCATCATTCTAATTTCTGTATAAAATTATGCAGGAGATTTACAGCTAAACCACGTTGTTGGGTTTATCTAATAACAGGTACTAGTGATTGATAAGCGAATCCAAGCCACTACAAGTTCATTGTTGCAATTTACAGACTAATAGTTCATTCATCGATATAGAAACCATTGGCAATGTCTATATGTGTTAAATCTATTCTCATACCCAAATAAATCTTAATTACGAAGCAAAATCACTCGCTTTAAAAAATCGTAGCTACTATGTAATATTTGTAGTTTGAGATTTATAGTAATTCGTATTTTACTAAATGAACATATTCTTAACGCTGTTGTGTCAGTGTCTCAATTTCAAAGTGAATAATTTAATCAAGTTACTCAATATGAAAACAAACGAATCTATGGACACTTCTGCTTCAGATCTGTAAATATCAACTGAGGGTTATACAAAGTAGCCAACCAAATAAATTAATCATCTGACTTACATGAATTTCATACTGATTTTCAGTAAATTCTGGAGCATTATCATTTTCATCTTCAATAATCACAGTCAGTGTAAATGTGGAAGTCATTTGTGGTGTCCCTTCATCAATACATACGATATGCAACAGACGTGTAGGTTCAAGTTCACGATCAAACGTTGTAGTAGCGTATATACTATATATTTTCCACCTTGGTAATTTCCCCGTGAAATTTAAATGAAATTGTTCTGTTACTGATGGAATTGTAATATGATCTTTATGTTCATGATAACTTGGGATGTCTAACAAAATACTGCTTTTAATAAATGTGTTCATAACATTTGGTTCTAAGTTGCATTCAAAAGAACCACCTAACCCAGTATCTTGATCACTTACTGTTAAAACAACTAGTGCATCATTTGTATGAGGAACATTTTCTGGAATGTGTAATATATTATGATTATTTAATGTAATACTAATGTTCAATCTAGATAAATGTTGCTTATAATTTTCTGACAATTGTATACGTGACTTGATTGTTGGTGCGTGAGTATTTGCATCGTTCAAACTGATTTGTACTGTAGTTGTACTTGATCTAGATGGACGTCCTTTATCTGAAGCAATTACTTGAAAATTCCATTCATTTGGTCCAATATCGTAGTTTAAGGTCCGAGCTATATACAAGAGTCCAGTATGTTTATCTAACTCAAAATTTTCAAGGACAGACTTTGGTGTTGAAGCAGCATAGTGATACTCAATTTCACCGTTTAAGCCTTCATCAGGATCTGTAGCATACAACTGGTTTTTAGTAAGAAGTTTAGATGATGAATCATCACTTAGAATATCTAATGGATCAACATTGTTGAAAGTCTTATTGTTTTCAGTTAAGTATATCACACTTCCGATTTCTAAGTCTTCAGATATTACAGCTTGATACATTTTACTTGAGAATATTGGTGCATGATCATTTTCATCAGTTATATGAACAGTTATTTTCAACGTACCTGTATGATATGGTTTATTGCCGTCGACAGCCAACAGACTTAAGTTATACCAGGCTTGTCGTTCACGATCTAATGACTCAACAACACTTAATACTAAATGAAAATTGTATGAACTCAAATTTTCCATGCTATGTTTTTCCACCAATAATTTAAAATATATAGATTCCATTCCATCTGTTTTCAGTCTATACTCTTGTATTGAGTTTATGCCATAATCCGGGTCACTAGCTAAAGGTAATTCAAAAGTTTGTTTTGTTTTCATTTCTTCTTGTACATTGATCAAAATAAATGATTGTGGCCATTTAGGAATGTTGTCATTTAAATCGCTGATAGTAATACGTAGTCCTATGTATTGACCATCGGTTGTAATAGCAAAACTACTCCATATACAATGTTGTGGATATCCAGGTTCAAGGCATAAATATGGATTATCATCTCTGTCCAACTCACCAATGACGCGTAGAGCACCTTTATAATCAATTTCGAAAAATGTATTATGCGGAAGAGTGAATTTTATATTTGCTAAAGGTGTAGGATAAATTAAATCAGGTATATAACCAATAATTGTTCCAGTAGGTGTATTTTCATTTACATTAAATGTGATGGGACTTGCAACACTAGGTGATTGTGAATTATCATACATAACTTTAGCGGATCTTATAACTAATCTGTCAGATAATTTTCTATCTACAGTATTATTAACCATCAGGGTATCAATAGAATTATTGACTAATATTTCTGTAGAGGTAGTAAACCAGATATCGCATATCATAATGAAAATCAGTATAAAACTATAACTTAAGCGTACTTTTGATGAAGAGATAAATAATGATTCTAAGAAATATAGTTTATCAGTTCGATAATCCGATTGAATAAATGATGTGAAAATAAATTGTAATTTGAACATTTGTACATATATATTCCATCTTATAATATCATGACAGAAATTACTTCAATATTGATAATAATCTGCAAATGTATTTACATAAAGCTTCTTTGTTTAAATGATCTAAATTATATAATAAACATATAAAATTGTACAAAAATTAAAAATTGTGCCTTTACAAATTTATATTAGAAGATACTAACATTTTCATGAAATTGATGTTTTGAGATGAAAACTCTGCATTTGTTGTTGTATAAAAGTAATAAAGATGATGATACTCCAGAATCCCGGGGACTGTTTATCACATACTGTTTTTTTTTGGAATCATTCGATTTCAAATACATTTGTATAATTTATAAATAAAAAACATATTCTAATTTTAATGTAACACATGCAGCTGTTTATGCATTCCATATGGTTAACCGAACATTGACCAATCACAATCCTCTAAGTTAACCTTCTTATGATTGGGGAAAAAATTACATTCTTACAACAAGGATTGGAATATAGAATTTTAATTGGCAATTAAATACATTCTAATACTTATGAATCGAAAGTTATTTGAAGTAGATTAAAAAGAAAAGAAAAAGTAGTGCAGGCTATTTTGTATATCGAACTAGTTGATGGTAAAAAAAAATTTACACAGTGTTTAAATGAAAAATATTAAGTAATTAGTGAGATGTTTTTATTTCATATCTATTTCCATTACCATAAAACAATATTACAGGTTAATCTGTTTATTAATATCAATTGGATCCAAGTTCTGTGCAAATAAGGACACAGAATTCCTAGAAATTCACTGATATTTGCTATACTAGTCGTCAGATGTGTACATACATAAGGATTCTTAAACATACTTATCATAGGTGTTATATAAGTATTTGAGCAATTCACTCACTAACTGATATGTTTTATATATTAGAAAAGTCATTTCTAACTATCACCGATTCGGAATGCATATCTTAGGTTTCATGCGACTCATGGGTTATGAATGCCTTATATTTCTTATTTACTAAACTGAGTATCGATTATTCCGATAGTCGAAATTATTAGAATATTGATGAGTTGTACCTAGAAGTCAAAGGTTTTACATTAATACAAATAATCGTTATATTTAACAATCTAATAAGATTAAGGTTTATTTAACTGATTATTTCTACTTTTTCACGATATCAGAAGATATCTGACTTACGGAGAGTTTTTAAACGATATTTTAACGTTATTTTTCCAGCTACAAATACTCAGAGAAGTAATTATGTTTGTTTCACAAACCATTCGTGATTAGAAAACTGCGAAACATATGACACATGTTTTATCTTGGTGTATTACTCCTCATTACCATTCATCTGTGACCCTGCCAAGGATCAAACCAACTACCTACAGTCTCGTAACAAGCAGTGAACGGGTGTTCGATAATTGCTCAAATATGATCAATCCGTGATGTGAACAAATAGAATTTGATAATCTTCACAAACTCAGTATAATAATAAAATTAAGTATCTTTTGTAATTACTTAAAACTCCCTTTAAACTTAAAGCTCACATAATGTTACAACCATCGATATTCCAAACTAGAATAAAAGCAAACATTTAACAGAAAAAGAAAAGTGGTCTGTGATAAATGTTCGCTAGGGTTTATCTGGAGGATTGCAGGTGAATAGATAATCAAAAAAACCTTACTGTTTAATCACGCTAACAAATGTTTGCAGTATACTTCACTGTCCCATTAGATTTAGAATGATCAAGATTTTTTAAATTCAGAAATATATTGAGTATTAGAAAGCCATGATAAGTATAGTAAAATATTTATATGTACTGGTATTTATGAGCATCTATTTGATGCTATTTCAAATACAACAGGAATAACCATTGAAACAGAATAACATGTATTCATATGTTGTGTGATCTTATCACCTCCTTAGAAATGTTAATCATATTAGCAACAAGAACTAATTAGACGGAAACTAAAAAATGTATATGGTCAAAAACCTGAATCTGATAGCATGTAAATTAATAAGACAATAAGCTAATAACGTAATCAGTAAGTGAAAAAAAAATGCATACGTACATTTCAAAAATGTGAGTAAATATTATGCAATGAAAGCAAGGTTGTTTTACAGTTGATAGAACAACAAACTGCCAACCATTTATCAATATAACAGTTGATGTGATTCATTAAGTAAGGTTTTTTGTCAGTTGATTATCAACTTAAACTGTTAATCAGAAAGGTTTGGATTGATATTTGGTTTGAAAAATATACAATATTATAAAGAATTCATGCTTAAGTCATTAATCATTTACATACTGTGTCGAAATATTCTTTGTTATGATAAAAGTGAATGAGAATGTAAGATAACTGAGATAAATACTAAAATATTTCCCTTAATAACTCACTGAACGTGGTAATGTTAAGTATAACACTAATTGGTAAATATGCCATTTATTCGTCAATAACTGAAGACTAACACCAAAACTGTATAAATAATTTACATGAAATATAAATAAAACTTCGTAAATATCAACAAACATTAACAGTAAATTATATGAAACAATTGAGAGCATTCGGAGAAAATTAGGCGAGACTATAATTTATGGACGAGGCAATCAGAAGCATTTAAACAATTTCAAGGTCACGGTACCATCTTCAGTATTTACTGCTCATGTACAATCGGTTTATGTCGGACTTTTGAGAAGTTACAGCTGAGCGGATACAACAAATTGGAATACTAAAAAATTCCTTTATTTGTGATCGCAGTAATAAAATGACTCCTGGACCTTGTGCAGACTAACATGATGATATTGCATTTCAATGTGTTATATGTTGGGGGAAAAATCTTCTAGAAAAGGAACATTTTTCGCTCGATCCTGATTGAGACTAAGACAAATTATGATAATTGTTGCAAACTGGATAACGAAAGCACCAGTTACACTGACTGTAATCTTTGTAGATGTTAACGAAGCTTCGGCAGTTCAATGGTATGAGTATTGCAGAGATATATGGACAGTAAAAATGACCATCTTGCATTAGTTGTTTAGAGGAGTGGAGAAAATTGTAGGAATAGAGGAAACGGTTATTAGGAAACGAAAATTTAATTGTAGAAGAATGTTAAAGAAAACTGGGTATGTAGCACTTTCATAAATATACTTCTTAAATCCTTGGAATATACGATAGGTCATCTCAAAAAGTACACTTCAAACACGTTAGAAACCGACAAACCACGACTACAATATCGATTATACGAGGTTATGTGCAGCCAGAAACCATAATATACACAGATGACTGGAAAGCGTACCGATTCTTACATAGACTTGGTAATGTGAATCGTGTAATCGTCCACAATAGACATTTTGTGGACCCCACCACCGCAGTGCACACAAATAATGTAGAAGCAATGCGGTTGAGGTCAAAAGAATTTTTGCGACCTTTTTATGGCTTCAGAAGTCAACTGTTATACAGTCATATGGACAGGTTCTTGCATTTCGATTTCAGAACTACAGAGCCTCTTTCTAACCTTGAAAAGTTTTTAAACCATGTAAAAAAAGTGTATCTACTCTAATTTTACGGTTTTGTGTAGTATATTTTTACTCCATAGCGACTATTTTTTGATTGGCTGAAAGTCTCAAGGTCATTTGAGATTTGTTCAAAGACCGTTAGTAATCTATAGTTTTGCCGAAGATTATTTAGTTACTTCGTAATCTTACTTTTGACAACAATCAATTTGGTCAAACAACAATCCCCGATACGTATGGATATTTTATTTTCGTTATTTCAAATCATAATTGATACTTATTTTCTATTTCGAAAATAAGCAAACTTCATCAATGATTAAATCTAGCAGTAGAATAATTATCCGTCTGCCAGTACTCTGTTAGTTTTATTATCCAAAGAAATAGATTCTGTTTCCCTGTTGAGTTTTTTTAAAAACCATAATTTCCAATAATCACGTTTCTTAACATTTTATCTTAAGTTTTATATTTGAAACACTGAACGCTTTCATCATAAGAAATTGCAAAATGATATTTTAAAATTTGTCAAAAACCCATCAAAGAGTATTCTATCTAATCCATTGAACTTCGTCAATAAACGTTTTTTTATATCACACCATTGTGTATAGTAGAAACGTGTAATTTCTACTTTGAGCAGTATTAAACATTTATAAAACAATTTAAGATAACATGTATTTATTGTATGAGATTGTTTTTACGCCTCAGTAATTTCTAGCAATTATTTCAAAGATTATTTTAGCTCCTATCTAAGTAACCACTTTGTAACACATAAATTACTGCTAATTCTTACCATGCTAAGCATTTTATGGCAACTTTTTTAAACACGGTATTTTATTTACCCGAGATCTGACTCCATTTAGATTGTATGGATGAATGTCATCGAAATCACATGTCGGCTATCCTCGTATATAATTATTGACTTAATCCGTGTTAGCGAATAACGGAATTAAATAAACTAAATAGGATAATGGATTTTGAATATGTATATTTCATGCATTCATCGATTTGAACAGATAATCAGGGAGACGAAACAAATAGGGAAGAGCGAAGCAGATTGGAGAAGGTAAGTGAACCGACTCGATATCAACAAGCGTGACTCGACATTTATAGTCAAATAAAAATACGTTACAGACACATAATGAATAGGGTAAGTAATCAACACACATACGATCATATAAAATAATCAGGGTTAATAAGCTAATAAGTAACAAGATCAAAATGTGGCTTGAAAAGAATTAATAGATTAATCTGCTCAGAAACTAGAATAGCCTATATGTGCAGTAATGTGTTTGTTAGTGATAATCAATTGGTCATGTTGTGTGTTCACAAACTGGAACGGAAGATCAAAGGCTACATTTTTTCATGATAATTTTATAGGTAATAATGGTAATTGTTCATATTGTAACAATCAATGAAAAATGCAAATAGTACCATAACTAATTACAAAAAAGTCTACTTTAAGTATCCCCTACATAACTACCCCTAGTGTGTCTGGAGGAAACACTGGTATGCAAAATAAATGAAGGAGAAGAACATATCCATTCGAGAAAAAAACCAAATTAATGGCACATTAATTTGAAAAAAAATGCCTATCTTTGAAAATAACATTGATGAGGTAGGTGGTTAACTTCAACAACAAGTGAAAAAATTGGTACTATCCGGTACAGTACAGTGTTATGTAAGGGGCGAGTGTATTATAAGAAAGTGTTATGCCTATGTAAAAAGAAATACATGAATATCGTAAAGACGCGGACAAAAATGAAAATGATAGCATGTGATTATGAGTAAATTAACAAGCATACCAAAAAATTAACATGTATTTACGTCGTGACTCTCTGGACGATAAAACAACACGTTCTTATGAGCAGCTCGAAATACCGTGAAGACAGTAATAAATCAAATATGGGTATGATAGCGAAATTATTCATGCAAAATAAGGTAGAATATAATAAATTGGTCTGTCGTACCAACAAAATATAAATATAAGGAATAGTTTAGTATTTAACAGGTCCTATTAAGCCTCAGTAAAGTAAATGGCGTCGATTAGCGACTAGTGGTTTGGTATTCACATGACATTGAGTTTATATGGGATAAGCATAATCCAGCAGTAAAATGATAACTGCATCGATGGGTGACATTCGTTGCTGTACTGTAAATGATGATAAGCATAAAATGCGACGTCAGTGTACGTTGTTGTTCGCGTCATAATCAGATGCATGAAGTTGTCGTTGAATATGAATTAGTAGAATGACCAGATGAACAGAACAGTGATTGCGAGAACAAGATATGAGGAGTTGTATCCCATCTTGGTCGTGAAGCCTAGAGTGGTTTATGTCGTTTGAAGGACTTGCGTTCAGCTTCGTTTGTTACGAGACTGTATTAGGGCGTGGTAAAAAATACCAATACATATGATTATTCATGACGTCAGATGAGACTGACTTTGATGTAACAAACACGAGTATATCTTTGAGACACTAGCTCTACACTCTATGTTCTGATATATAGTGTGACTGGAATAGAATATTAATTGCAGTAATCAAATAACCTTAATCGGTAATTAATGCTGCAGCATGCAGTTATATATGTGTGCGAAAAGATAAGATGAACATAGTCGTTAATAATCAGCCAGTAATGCGGCATCGAATATTTGATATGTATATAAACATTAGAGTAAAGGTCATCGATTAAACAAAGAATGGCTGAAGTTCGGTTTAGATTGTCGTTTAAAAAAGCAGGAAACGAAGATCGCTGCGTACAAATGCAATGAATGAACATTAGTTGCATCTCGAGAACATAAGTTTGTACTACCGGAATTGACTCCAAACTTATGTCTATGATAAACTTACTAACCGTTTCCAGTGTTGGGGCAGTTGTGACCAAGCCGATATCAGCGAACAGAAAGTTTACTCGACTGCTTAGACTGAGGATTCATGTGCATGTACGGGTCGCTAGACCACCAATTTACTTAGCAGTTTGCAAATTGTTCAGTGTATGAGCAGCTAGTAAATACGTCGAAAATATATGACGTGTGATATCCATATATCCTTAAAATGAAAAATAATAATTAAGTCATTGATGTGATAAATAATCCAGAACAAAATAAAGATGATAGATCTTAGCAAAATGCTTATTAGGATCAAAGGCATCTACAGGCATAATGGTAGGCAATATCGAACTGACAAAAATGTGTGCTATGACAACATAAAAATGACCTCAACTATGTGAATGAGTGTAATAATAGAGCAAAAAGGACATGGAACAAAATGGAATAAACTCACTTAAAGCAGGAAAATTTTACGTTATTGAATAATAAAAGTAGTCCAATGAGTTTCAAATGCCATAATGTGAAGGGAATGTTCATAAAATTATAATTTGCTTGGTGAGTGACATGAATGCTAAAATGTCATAGTTTAATGTCAATGCGTACAGCAATAATAATTCCACATTGTGTGATCATATGACATTAATATGATAATGGAAATATAATGACTATGGTAATTATAATGGAACGATACTCCAGATGGATCAGTAAGCAGAAGTGACACGGGGACAAAGTGTCCATAAGATACTACGATTTGGGTATGACCATGTCGCTGCTCTACTGGCTTCCCTGAGTACGTAATATTAGAGATTGAGTCGTTTGAGTTACTCGCTGTCTACGCAAAATACTCAACATTCACTGGCCGGATACTATCAGCAACAGTCTTCTGTGGGAGAGGACAAACCAGCTTCCAGCTGAAGAGGAAATTAGGAAAAGACGTTAGAAGTGGATCGGACATACATTAAGGAAATCACCAATGTGCATTTCAAAGCAAGCCCTAACTTGGAATGCTGAAGGGAAGTGGAAAAGAGGAAGACCAAAGAACACATTACGCCGGGAAATGGAAGCAGATATGAAAAGGATGAATGTTAACTGGATTGGATTGCTTGGGACAGGGTTGAATGGAGAATGCTGGTGAGCGGCCTATGCTCCTAGACGAGGGGTAACAGGCGTAAGTAAGTAAGTAATGAAGAGATAGCTAACCTGAATTGCATGTAAAAGACTAGTGACATTGTTATAATAGTAGTAGGTGTGTACCAGGCTGCATTAGTATAGCAACACCACAGTAGAAGGTATCTGAGGTTCAGTAGCTAAAAATTAGGCGTAAGGTTTAGGCTTCATTTCAAAATACTGAATTCAAGTCAGATGGGTTAGAGCACTATAATAATTTATTGCCCAACGTTTCTTGTCGTGCCATGTTTTGTCTCTTTAATTTTAGGATATCCTTTTATAAATTCACATAGATAAACTTTGTTAAGGTTTACGTTAAACAAGATTCTGATAATTGTTATCAATAACGTTTAGTTGGGTTACAAATACTACCCTAGATTGATTGATTTTTTCTTTTGATCAATGTATGTTTATCAATCCACTCACTTTTGTTGAACCAGTTATATAGGCTGAATAATTCGATTACCATACTAAAGGTTGAGCAAAGAACAGTTGAGGCTGTTTAAGTGTTCTTATTATGTCCACTTGAATGACTCGGGATCTCAAGTTGACTCGAGAAAACCCTTTAAAGCTATCCATTTTATTGCATTAAATGTACTATATAACCTAGGGATTCGCCTTTCATTTATTACTTTCTAAATCCATAGTCAAAAATCTAATCTTTAGACGCAAAACAAGTTTGTACAATCCAAAGTAGGTTATACCTAGATAGTTTTATTCTCCGAAATTTAAAACTTTTACTAAGTTCCTAACACATTTGTGTGTTTATATAATTTAAATACGCATCTTTTTAAATAACTACTGTTAGACTGACCTCTAAGTATATTTTAAGTCGTTTGTCACCTGTTGACGAATATGTCTTCAGCCCATACAAATAATATCCTAGACTATTGTAACTACCTTTTCTTCTTCGCACCATGTAATTAATCACTCAACATTTGTGAAATTATAACATTACGACTTGAATAGCCTTATCCTACTACTATAATTTATATGTATATTTATATTTTGAGAGAGAGTCGTGATAAAAATTCGGCAAACATAACTTTCTATTTATCTTTTCATTTGATGCCTGGATAGAAATTCTCATTTCAAATAACATTAAAAGTGTTATTCTCATCGTCATGCCGAATATCTAAATTTCATTAAAACGTAAAACCTTTTCAGCTAAGCTTTTGTTCACAATAATTCTTTTTCTTCAGAATCTCCCAATTACGTAAATATCATGGATGAGCATAAAGTTTTGTATCATAGATAACTAACGATTATAAGTATGCTAGTTTTGATAAAAAAATTTGTATTGTTGATAATATTTTAATTTTGTTTCATGAATAACGTGATGCACCCTTTTAAAATCTAAAGAATACCAGAACAAATAATAGCTTATCTTGGTAAATCTATAATATACAGATGAATCAATAGTGAATGTGCGAAATGTTTCATAGTCAAAAGCACGTAATAGCATAAAGCTGAGAATTCGGATTGCGATTTAGAGTCAAGGTATTCATTAGGAACTGATATTAGCTACAATTTTGAGATAACATATTCTTATCCCACGTCATCAGTGCATCGTTTTTTGTCTCCCAACTGTTTACTTGAGTTCAAATTTATGGGTCGTTCAGTAGCACAGAACAGCTTCATCACCGATCTCATCAGTCGTTATCATTAGTGATTGATTCTTAAAAGACCATAAATAAACAGTTCATTAATTCGTTTTTTAATAAGTCAGTCAGTATAAAGTTTGCATTTGATCTTTAATCAGTTTACTTATAATAATTTCCAATCTAAGAATAATTAAATGTTTTGGATGTTTACAAGCCAAATGCCATAAAAATAAAAATACTGAATAATTCGCCCGCATGGAAACTAATGCATAAATGAAAAATAATGCCGTGATAAACTTGTTAATATGTTTAAGAATACTGATAAGCATAGAAAACAATATTTCATAAGCTCCCAATCGAGCATTACTGCACGCACAACTGAATGCACAACAGTTTTCACTAATATTATTCCCCTCGATACTGATATATCCGTTGTTAGTGAGTCTTGATTGGTAACTGTAGTATATATTTCTTTGACACTAATTTTTTTAATCACAATATATTCCTTCCAAATAACAGATTTTATAACTGATTAGACCGTATTTATTTCTCAAATTTCAAAAGTCCGATCAAAGTTGTACCATTATACAATCTATCAGAACGTACGTAAAAACTCCCATCTAAAATTAACATTCAAATTTGCTTTAAAATCCAAAAACCAGCAGAAAAGTGGCAATGGATTTGCTTAAATGTTTTATTCAAAGAACATTAAAAATCTAATGAATACATGATAATGCTTTATTAACCAAAATAGGCATTGGCATTTCTTATAAACATCATTTAGTTGATTGAGTTTAACCGGAAACATACAAGTTGAACAAGTTTATAATACAATAGTTCATTCACTTTAGGTATCGTTTTAAAAGAGTTCATTTAAGAATTATATATATATATATATATATATATATATATATATATAACTTATTTATTTATTTAAACACATAAATATTGGTACAAGGAAGCACCAGATACATATGCGCCGCACAAATCTCTTTCGATTTGTGTGAGGGCTGTGATACTGCCCAGGTGCCCAAACTGGAGCAGGTGGTTTTATTAGGGGGTCACACCTGGAGCCTTTGACCTAAAGGTCTAACCCACAAGGCAGTGGAGCATCGTGAGGAGATGCAGTCTCATGGTAGCCGGTGACCAACAATTGGTTCATACGCCATTTAATCCTTCAGGATACTGGAGCCCATGTGCACCATTGGTTTGAAAGGAGGGTTTTCCAACTCCCCTAGTTGGAATTTCCGTGTCCACGAACCCGGTTACAGAGCTGAAAATTCACTTTTCGTCCTCTCGATTTCGTAAACAACGGTAATGCCATGAGAAGGCAGTGAGTAGGACTTCCATGGCAGAGGCTATATACGTGTGGCCATATGAGAGCATTTCGAGAGGGAGGGTGGCTTCTCCCCACTCTCGGCTGTACGAGGGCATATAAATATATATATATATATATATGCCCATTACCAGTTGCATAGTTGTTAAAACCTATTGGGTTATGATCCAATATTTGAATAAATGGTTTTGAAAAAATAAACAATTATCAAAAGAGGGAGGAATGACAAAATTTGGAAAATATTTATTCTCTATAGTAAGCAAATTTATTATGTCATAAGAATTAAAACTAAGGAGACATATTATGTGAATGGTAATCAACTATTGTTGGTAGAACCAACGTTAAATAATACGATCATGATAATGACCAAATAAATTAAAACAGAAAGTTATGTAAACGTAAGACAGAAACATAAAAATTCTATTGCTATTGTAGTGGGATTTAACACATGATACCGTTACACGTAACACATATTTTAAATTGTGAATCCCTGAAGAATTCTATAGTTAAAAGTAGTTCAAGAATATTCCTCTGGGATTCATTGTCTGGATTTTGTGAATAATATCTATAATAGATGTTTTTAGATTGAGATGTTATCCAGTTCAAAAACTAAATCAAACGTATTTAATCGGATAATTATTCATAATTACCAAAAACAAAACTAAGGTGTAATCAAAGTGATATTCCTTTCCCTAAATCGATGTTACTTTGTATGTAGTTGGAATAGTTGTAAAGCATTTTTCATTGAGTACTTAAATACATCATTATTCAAATCATGTCTAAATCCTCTGTTTTACGACTAATTTGACTTAATGGTTGAGTTATTTGTTTTCTTACTAATTTATTGTTTGAGATGTTATAGGTACATTGGTTCGGAGTTTCGATAGTAACAATTTATTGAAGTAAGCTTGTTTAGCATAATATTTAGACAATTTCTACCATTTATACTTTTATTTTTTCTCCTTTAACAAAATGGAGTATTATTCGAAGAATGTTATATGTCTAGAAACTATAGCGGAGATATTTCATAATTTGATAGACATTTCCAAAGTATCTTTTCATTATATTTTAATGATATATAAGGATATATATCCAAATATTCAAGGTGAAAATCAATCTAATTCCCAAGATAATTAAATTATAATATTTCAGTTTATAATAAAATATCCAACATAATATACATAAACGTTATTTTTAGGACAGTATGGATAGACAATTGAAAATCTAACTCAACACAATATGTTATTCTCCATTCTTACTTTCAAAAGATGGATAGAACGAAGGGATAGAATTTAAACTCATTTTAGAGTTATACATTAACTCATCAGGAGCACTCAATAAAAGTATAGGACGAATTTTGACCTATATATTATTCTAGAAATGTACATATACATGTCATTCTTCCGCCATCATAAATAAACTGGCACGGTAACTCATTGGAATCAATCAATTGAACATAAAACTATGAATTAACTCTTTCATTTTGCTGCTTACAATACAGTTGAATGCATCTAAATCTGTGTGTATATGGTTGATAACATGGGATATTAGGTTTATTATTGGACAACACAGATGAGATTTTATGTAAGAAAGCCCTTAACTATAATGAAAAACTACAAGTGATTCGGATAGACATGGGAATAAAATTTAAATCAGAGGAGGTTTTGTGGAGAATTTAGTATTTTCACAGTTGAAATCATGAGTCAATTGAAGCTAGACCACCATCGAAAACCTGGAAGCACTGGACGGCCGTTTCGTCCTATTATGAGACTCCTCAGCAGTGCGCATCCACGAATCCGCTCTCGCGAGCGAGATTCGAACCCAGGACCTACCAGTCTCGAGCCGAAGCCCTTAACCGATAGACCACTGAGCTGGTATCCAACGGTGTTAATGATCCACTTCACCATCCCATAAATTAGAGGATATTTCAACCATCATTCATCCACATTTATGATTCCAATATTCTAGAATCGCGGTTTTCCGTCCCGTAATCCGATGTGTCAAGGACCTATTTAATTTGTTTCCTG
>NC_031495.1:40166954-40234817 GCF_000237925.1 Schistosoma mansoni | reverse complement strand
AGTAGGACGAAACGGCCGTCCAGTTTTCCAGGTTTTCGATGGTGGTCTAGCATAATTGACTCATGATTTCAACTGTGAAAATACTAAATTCTCCACAAAACCTCCTCTGATCTATAATCATATGCTCACTAGTGACTGACTTCAAGAGATATTTCCTTGAGTTCTAGTGGGAAGCAGTGGCCAGTGGAGTTCTACCAGGTCTGTTGTAGAGATATCATCTCACTGAAGACAATTGGTGAACGGTCGCTCAAAATCGTGGATTGGTTGAAGTTAGACATTAACACCGTTGGATGCCAGCTCAGTGGTCTATCGGTTAAGGGCTTCGGCTCGAGACTGGTAGGTCCTGGGTTCGAATCTCGCTCGCGAGAGCGGATTCGTGGATGCGCACTGCTGAGGAGTCCCATAATAGGACGAAACGGCCGTCCAGTGCTTCCAGGTTTTCGATGGTGGTCTAGCTTCAATTGACTCATGATTTCAACTGTGAAAATAAAATTTAAGTTGATGTTTTTGTGTGTGCAAAATGACATCCTACACATTGAACAGATAAAATCATCAGATAAATTTAGTTGCATTAAAATACCTCACAAACTACTCATATGACATTTGTTCCTTTCCTGACATGCAATACTCGAATTCTTGTTGAATTTAAATGGCGACATATGTCAAGTACATTTCCTTTTGCAGGCTAGAATAAAAATGCTTTAAAAATGACAATTGTGGTTTGTTAGTGATTTTAATTAACAAATCATCTTTTACACTCGAAGTAATGTCAAGTTTGTTTAACGTTTATAACTATTATAACATCTAGCTGAGAGAAAGCAAAGTTATTGTTTACATCGCTCCAAAAAATTTATTCACATTGTATTGAAAAGATATATATCATTTTTATACATTTTACAGTTGCCTTAAGTAAGATGACAGTATGAAAAAAATAATAATTTAAACCATTTTTATTACAAACATTATAGGCATCGATAGATGGAGGCTAACGGTGGAATGCGGGACACACATATCGTTCGGTTTGGGGATCGTCAGGTGGATGTGCATGCACTCCACAGTTGATTTTCACTCCGAGACACAAATCTACTACCGTCAACTTCAAACGCCATCAAAACAACCAATACAAATATATATATATTTATTGCAGAGGAAAAATTTGATATATTCTTTACTTTCAGTATATCTTGATACAATACAGTATAATTATGCTATATCTAAACATTTTGTTAACGTCAAAATAAACAACCATTATGTTTGCTAATTATCAGCCCATAAGAAAACAGAAAAGTTTAATCAGGTTATTTTGTGAGAATAATGAGATATAAATTTTAAATGTGGTTTTACGTAGTTTAATAATACGTAAGGATCTTCTAATGGACTCTTTATTTTCAGATGAGACTAGTTTCATCACGAAACTATTAGCTTTAAGCATACAATATTGGTTGCTACTCAGTAATCGATTAATTTCAATAATATCTTAGCCCTAAAAAGGGTTTGTCACATCCCGAATAACCTAATTTTTGAGTCTTTGACTGCAAGGCTGAGTGATACAGGAACGAGTCCAACGCGAATTATCAATTTCCTCAACATTTTTGTATTCCTGAGCAGTTTATTTTCATCCTTAACCTACCCTAGTAATACTGTTTGATTATCCAGAGTGATGTGTTTGACACTGGTTTCAACAATATTTTCCTTATTATCATGGTTTCCAACTACCTTCAGTTTGTCTAATTGATATTTTCTCCATAAATAGATGATCGCGACAATCACATGTGCTATCAGATTTTTCTAAATGAATTGAGCAAATATATCACAGTTTTAATAGTCTTTGTCTTCTTATAACATCAACCAAGTCTATCAAAGAGGCAAATTGTTTCATATTTTCTATCGTTTTAGGCAATAATAACGTGGCATTTGTTTACACATTTCCCGTTAAGATAATTGGAATTCACCATTATCATCCTAACCATTTCGATTTTATGGTAGAAATGCATATCGAAGACGAATATAAAAGTTGAAACAATAGTTATATATATATATATATATATATATATATATATATATATATACATATATATACTGTCTAACGCTTCCTTATCGTCAAGAAAAATGATGGGCAGTGACGAATTCCATTTGATTGATTGATCAAAGATTATCCGTAGTGTAGCAGTTTGGTCTGCACACAACCGATTCATACGCAATACAGTCTGTTGAATCTTTCATCCGGTTCAACTATACTTTATTGAAAACTTTTCGTACTACCGATTGCGGTGTGCACCTCTGTAGTTCTCATATTCGTTCACATCTCCTTTCTTTCATATCTTAATGAGATATCCTTCTTTCCAGTCTGTCTGTCGACACTTGTTCCTCCTCCCAAATCTTCCCGAATAGAGTGTGAAGCATGCTTGCAGTTAGTTGTATGTCTGACTTTAGTGCTTCAGCTAGCATATTGTCAGGTTGTGTTGCTTTTCCATTCTTTATTTGTCTGACGGTCATCCTGGTTTCTTCGATCATTGATGGAATGACATCTATAGTAAAGTGTGTGTGTGCTCTGCTTTGATTTCCGATGCATTCAATGTAGCTGATCTACTCAAGATTTCCTCGAAGTATTCTGCTCATCTGTTCCTCTGTTCTAGAATCTCAGTGATCGACTTGCCTTCTTTGTTGTTGATTGGTCTCTCTAGTTTGTTATATCTTCCTACCAGTATCTTTGTTGTGTCATGAATTTGTTTCATATTTCCTTCTCTTGAAACTTTATCCACTGTCATTTCTGAGTCTTTCACGTATTTCCGCTTGTCAGTTCCAATGCTCCACTTAACTTGTTTGTTCGCTTCAGTGTATTCAGTTTGTGACTTGAATTTCTCTGTTCATGTTCGTCTGTTCTTTATTGCTGTCTTCTTGTCCTTCCGCTTCTTGAAAACTGTCCAGAGTTTCAATGGGAACCCATTCCGAATAACGATGATGCTTGTTGCGACCCAGAACCTTTGTAGTGCCGTGCTTCAATAATAGTTCACTTCGATAACCGTTATAACACCGATCTTAACGGTGTATAATATCAGAAGGCAAAAGGAAGCGGCAACTACATTTTTATTGATGAATGATGCAGACCAGAAAGTTGTAAGCACATGAGCAAGTGTAAACGAGCGAAGCAAAGATGATGCATAGTGGAGATGGCCGGGAAGCCAACTCGCTTTGAGCAAGCATTACTCAGTATTTATAATCAGACAAAAATGAATGACAGACATATGATGAATAGGATACGAAGGGTACACATATACGCTCATATAAAAATATAGTCAAGGTTAATAAACGAATAATTAACAAGATCAAAATATGACTCATGTTTAGGCGAATTAGCTTGGCCAGAAGCTAGAATAAAGTATATGGGCTTAACATATACACCGATACTACATAGCCCCCTTGTAGAAAATAGCACATTTATAAAAAAATGTCTGTTTTCGAAATATAACACTGAAGCTGATTGTAAATAGTGTTAACATGTAGGGAAAAAATTGTACAATACCTGTCAACTGAGGGGTGAGTGTGTTATACGAAAGTGTCATACTTATGTAAAAATGTACATGAATATTGTCAAGATGCGGACAAAAATTGAAATGCTAGCATGTGATTATGAGTACATCAGAAAGCGTACGAATAAAAATTTAACATGCATTTATGACGTGACTGTCTGGATGATAAAGTAACATGTTCGTATGACCGATCCGAAATATCGTGAAAATAGAGTAAAACAGTAATTGCTCTGTGGTGCTGACTGAATATGAGGATAAAGAACAGTGAAATATGAATATGTCCCGATAAGCCGCAGTAGAATAAATAGCGTCGATTCAGCGATGAGTAGATTCGAATTTACATAACTGAAGTTTATGTGGGATAAAAAATAACCCAGCCGTAGGGTGATGACTTCATCAACGATTGATATTCATTGCTGTACTGCTAATGATAATAAAATGCGAAGTCAGCTTACGTTGTCGTTTGCGTTGAGTTATCGTTAAATATGTATTAGTAGAATGACCAGAGGAACAGGATAGTGACTGCTGAGACTAGATATGCGGAGTCGTATTCCTTTGTGGTCATGAAGCCTAGCGTGGTTTGTGTAGTTAGAGGGATATGCGCTCAACCTCGTTTGTTACGAAACCGTATTAAGGCATAATAAAAATACCAATACATATGATTATGGATGACAGCAAGTGAGACTGACTTGAATGTGACGAACAAGAGTGTATCTATGAGAGACTAGCTCTAAACTCTATGTTCTGGTGTTCAGTGCAATGGAAATAGAATATTAATTGCAGTAATCGAATAGTGTTTATGGGTAACGGATGATGCAGCATTCAGTTATACATGTGAATGAATAGATAATATGAACATAATCATTACTAATTGGCTGGTGATGCGGCGTGGAATACTTGATTTGTGTATAGACATTAAAGTAGGGATCGTAGTGAAACTAAAAATTGCAGAAGTTCGGTTTAGGTTGTCGCTGAAAATGTAGGAAACGACGATTGCTACGTACCAATGAGATGAGTGAACATTAGTCGTATATCGAGAACATAAGTTCCTACTATCGGGAGTATGACTCCAAACTTATGTCTATGATAGAGTGTAATATTAGGCCGCAAATGACATGAAAAAAAATTGGAAAGAACTCACTTGAATCAGGAAAATTTTACGTCATTGGATAATAAAAATAATCCAGTGAGTTTCGAATATCATAATGTGTAATGTCCATATATTTATAATTTGTTCGATTAGTGATTCGACTGCGTAATTGTGATAGTTTAATGCCAATACGAACAAAAATAATAATTCCACGTTAGATGATGATATGACATCATTGTAATAATTAGCATATGATGATTATTCGAATCATAACGGAATATGTCGTCGATGGTTCTATTTTTGATTTGTGTTCGCTCGTTGTGGTCGCCAATTATGTTGCGTGGTCCAAATACGGCTTGCCAATTATGTGAGTTCGTACGTCGAGGTTGTCAATTCTGGTTTGTGTTCGTTCGGCGAGGCATCCAATTATGTTGCGTGTTCGTTAGTCGGGATCGCCAATATGTAGTAGTAGCTTAAATCTGATTCCTTTTTAATCGTATAAACGATTGTTTGTTGCTAAAATATACGTACTGTCTATCCCCGTATGTAATAAATGACTTGATCTGAGTTGGTTAATAACGGAGTTAAATAAATCAAATACGAGAATGGATTTAGAATACATATAATTTCTACACTCATTGGTCTGACCAGGGAATCAGAGTGATGAAGCAAATAGATGAGAGCGGAACGAAGCAAAAATGACGTGCATTTTGGAGATGGCTGGGAAGCCAACTCATTTTAAGCAAGCATTACCTTCTTTTATGTTGAAATTATTGCTTCTTCGATCTTTTTCCACTTGTTCTCTAATGTAATTTCTTCTCTTTTGAGTAGATCTTATAGGGCTCGGAAACTGTTGTTGAGAGTTATCTTGAATTCGTTGAGTGTCTCAGTATCTCGAAGGAAGTCTGTATTAAATCTTTGTAACACTGTTCCCACAGTTGTCCATTCTTATTTTAACTTCAGTCTCATCTTAACAACCACCAGCTGATGGTAAGCTGAAGTTATGTCAACTCCCTCCTGGTCCTCAAGTCCACCATCGACCATCTGATTTTTTTACTGATACAAAAATGATCGATCTGATTCTCTGTATTGTGATCCGGTGAGACACATGTAGCTTTGTGTATACATTTGTGTGGGAATATTGTGCCACCTATATCCATTTTGTTGAATGCACATAAATTCGCGAATCTGTCACCATTCTCGTTCCTTTCTCTCAGTCAGTGCATTTCGTCCCATGATATCTTCATAACCGGTGTTGTCCATTTCAACTTTGGTGTCTAGGCTTTCCATCAGGATGTTGAGGCTTTTTGCTAAGCACTTCACTATGATTGATTGCAGCCTCTCATAGGACTGATCTTTAGTTCACCAGCATTTTCTTATTCATTGTCTGTGTACAGCAGTATCTTTCCCGAATCTAATCTTCTGTTTCCTGCTTGAGTCCAAAAGTTTTCTTTTACTCCAAACACTGCCAAATTGTATCTCCTCATTTCTGTAGCTATTTGACTAGTCCCTGTGGTCTCGACATTGTGCGGACATCTCGTGTACCTATATATGTTGTTGTTCTGGTTGTTAGAATGGGTATCAGCCTCGTAACTTCCGAAGAATCTCGACTTTTACCATTGAGTATTCTAATTTTTCCTAATGAAGATCGTTCAACTCGGAGGGTAGAGTTTAAATGGTTTGAATTTCTTGCCTGGCTAGTGTTTTTAGCAAGGTTTTCTTCCGCAGGGTTAGGTCTCTGACTACGTTCCCAACCCACCTGCTTAATTCTAGCTTGAAACAGGTAGAAGTTCTGAGAGTGCTGTAAACGGAATTAAGTTTCTGATATACTGGAACATTAATGTCGGATGAACATCCCAATGATATTTCACTGGAAAATACGAATGAATAATGAAAATTGATTTGAAAAATAATGATCACCACTGTTTCATGAATTTATCAAAACATACCACAATGATATGCATAAATACCCGTAAACATTTTCATAAGTTTATATTTACGGAACACCGTGCAGCTGCCACTGATTGGTTGTTTAGGAATATGTAGGCTGCCTATTCATTAGTTGGACTACTGTTTGTTTAAACTCACTAAGTACTGACTAAGAAAATCAGAAACATTCTTTAATAATAAACTTTGGAATAGCATCGAATACTTCGAATGTGCTTTTTTGAGTATTTTTCTATGTATATACTTACCCACCTCAGTAATCATAGTTCTTATGTTATTAATTCATTCACCAACGGACGTCCTGCTGATCAACTTCATATTTAATGTGATAACTAATTTAATAAAACCCTCATTTATATTTGCGTTTCTAGTATAGTATAGAAGTAAGATAGTGACCAACTCTCTGCCTTCCAAACAAACAACTGTACAAATTCACAATAAACTGATTCTTATACAATTTACGAAGTTAATAATTGTATTTTTTGCTTAGCTTTGGACTTTGGCTTACGTTGTTTCATGCCTTATAAATAGTCAGATCACCACGCATATGTATCTTTGACGTTAAATGATTGAATTTAATTTATAACAAACCCAAGACCTAGGTTTCTTTTTTCTGATTTAGACATAACATATGATAATTACGTAAGTATATGATCGTACTTTTAAGTTCACGTCAATAGTAATGTCACCTTAAAGTTTGAAATAAATACTAAGCAATCTAGATTGTTGCTGTGAAGGCCCAATGGATTGATATCAGTAAAATCTAATGATAAATGATAGATCCTTCAAGGAAAGAAAAAAATCAACAAAATGAAAATCAACCATCAGTCTCTTATAGGTTTTAAACTCTTCAAAATAAATCATCACTGTAATGTATATTTGATTCACTGAATTAGTATAGAAAAAGATTGTACAATCTCTTAATTTTTTCAAAAGGATGACAATTTGCATCATCAAATAATTTAATAATATTCATTATTTTCCTCCAAAATAATTTTGGATAGTTTAGTCTAGTACATGAAAATGCAAACGTTTATAAACTCATATTAATTATCATTTTGATGGCTTTGTATGTTGAGAATATACTCACAAGTTGCTAAATAAGGATCAAAATTGTGGCATCGATACATCGAGTTATATCACAATTTGTAAAAGCTTGAGCCATTTTAACAATGTACTTGTTATAACTGGCCGATTTTGAACACTATATTCGCTTCCCTAGGCTAGTTCCGTACCCCCGAGCTAGAACTACTCCGTGACTTGAAGACCAGAGAAAAGACACGAGTATCAGAGAAACACATTACTGCAAGGTTCAATCTTGTTACAGAAAATCATAGGTATTTATACATGTTAGCCAATCCATTAACGACATATTATGATACCGACCAATAGTATCACGCCACGTTGGAACTCTAGAATGTTCCATCGTATTCTGATTGGCTGGGGCTCTTTATGAGCCTCTGGAGGCTCTGTTAGAGTTCTCCGGAAGCCGTCTCAACAGTACTTGGAGTTGAAGAATAGAAATTACAACCTGCAAGTCCAGCATAAAAAGAACATGCGCAATCTACTATTTATAATTTTCCAGACTCATGTTTTGTATAAAGCTGTTTCTAACCTCTTATTTCAAAATGTGGTTTTAATCCTTTATATAATAGTAAGACAATGTTAAGTGTAAGTATTCCCGTTCTATGTGAAATCAACAACTTTTCCGATAGCTCGGCAGGAACACCTCTGATTGTGGCATTGATAGCATGGGTTTAAATCCCATGGTAAAAATTATTAAATAAGTAATAACTAGCATGAAGTAGTGCAGAACTTTATGATAATTACTTTAAATCACTAGAATTACCCAATTGTATTCAATACAAAAGTGATTGAGACTGCTTGCCAAACAAATAGGTTAGTACCAAAATACCCTATTTGCTATATTGTTTTTTAAATAATAATATCTCAAAATGCAAAGGGTACTTGTCTATAGTTGAACAGAGATGAAAATGATATGAAACATTATATTCTTCAGAAGCTACCGAAAATACCCATAAGAAACTGTAAAGTAGTATATATGAGAGATCATGTAAAATAATACAGCAATCATGAATATTTAACTTAGGATTGAGTTCTGAATAAATAACAGATATAGAACTTTCGTGATATTTGATCCGCATTAATTCCTTCTCGTGATACTTATTTCGTTTAGTCTGAATCTAAGTTCTTAAACTTATATGAATTACTGTCAAAATGTCAAGTTTAATCAATTCATAAGAGGTATTTATGTAATACTAACCTTCAAGTATGTGCCTTCTATATATATATATATCTTGACAACTCTTATGAAATCTAAGTGATAAATGCGTAAATCGATGAAATTTGGTCGTATATAATCCTTTTCTATTATTATTCATCCGTTTTTATGTTATTTCAAGAAATTCATATTCCTGTCAGAATATCTCATCTGTTCTTAAGATATCGAATTTCAGCTGATTAAGTGATATATATTGGTAATTATAACACATAAATAAACAGATACATATGCATATATATTATTTGAAAGTTAATCTCACTCACCGGGTAAACTGAATAACAAACATATTCGTGACTAATGTTCACTGACCGTTTGACTAGCTTAATCCTGTTTGGACCTAAGGTTTTCTGTTGATTGTATCTAACTGCCTAACATCAAAACAATACACTACTATTTAGCGTCACCTATAATTGTATCCTTACTGTTATATGGTCCACAGAATTATATCATCACTAATGATTAGACGAGCGTGACATTAAATACTTTATAGTTACTGATTAATTTTAATTCTATGTTTATTATTTAGTTACATTTGTTTGAATGAATTCTTCCCGTTTTTTTTATTTGTATTACTTTGTGAATATTCCATAATCATTTTGATTGCTGAGCGATTTTCTTACACATAGTTCATAAAAATGAAATGACTTTATTACCATTCCTAAATATCTTCAGTAATACTCGCCATTGTTATGATTTTACAGTCTTATCATATTTCCTGTTAGCATCCTTAACTTATTCCAACTTTTCTTCTAAACTATTTAAACATTCAATTTATTCTTCATTCGTCAATCAAATCTGTTTTTTTAGCTATCTAATTCACAATAACTTCATTTCAGTTTGATGGACATTTATCTGTTGCAGTCACCTAATATATAAATACATTAGTATTATATAGAATTTACTTAAGTTACCAATGAATACGCAAATGCATAAGTTTCAAAATAAATACTTAAATAATCTAAATCCGTTCAACTAAATTTTTTTGTAAATAAGCCAGTCGTTGTCGAAAAAGCATGGAGATTATAGATAATCAGTTTAATTATGCTATCTTCATACATCTGAAGTAAGCATAGACATGACTACAATGATAAAAAAACACATTATAGTTCAGAAAAAGATTTATTCTATTTAATTTTGTCAATCTAGATCATTGAAAGTTTAAAAATTTATTGATTTAAACATTTTTAGTACATTTTCTTCAAACTGACCATCATTATAATCTGCGTATTATCATTCTAGACGTTTTTACTGAGTCTTATATCATTTAAGAATAAGTGCGTGGATCATCATTAACTAAACCAATAAAATGGTCTTTATTATGATAATGAAGAAAATATTCAATTGTAATTATAAAGTATCTACTTTACTATGGTTTCTGACTAACGCTGTATGAACGAATACTTCAAGTGCCTAATTTAATAAAATACATTTACATCGATTTTATCGTACAGTCTATAATGGGACTTCGTGACTCCGTGCATCTATAAACACGTTTCAAAACTAACATCTTCCTTGAAATTCTTATATGTACCAGTTTGTTGATTTCGTAATGCTAAACTAAAAGACGAATAAAACAAAGTAGAACAAAAAAATGATTGCCTTAAAAGCCAAACAATTTTTATGTAGCTAACATGCTGGAGACGTGCTTCAGATAAACATTTTCAGGAAGAGATAAGAAAGCAAGATTGTGCAATGATTTTTGAATCTGTTTTTCATTAAGTCGATTTTCACAATTCATCGGTGTGATTTTTCTTTATTTGACTTTGAATCAATTCATTGTAATTTTCTATGAGTATGACATTATTTCATTATGATTTTATGATCATCTAACATTTGCTCTCTATCATATACAATTATATCAATTCTCTATGGTTCCGCGTTTAACTGATAGTTTTTCTGTTCGATAATTACTGTAATCAACAAATACTGTTTAAGATCAGTATAAAACTGCATTGACTCGGACATGATTTAATTTTGTGGCCATCACGAAAGGGTCCTGCAATATTATTAACGTTATAGCTAGTATAGCAGATCAAGTTAAATATTTTGCCAGAGACCACTTGGATTGGTACATTCATCAAATATATTTTTAGAAGACTTATGTTCCAACTGAGGTTTCGGTATTTTATTATGAATAAATGGTATATTGGAAAACAATTGATGAAACTCTCGTCTAGAGAAGTATCAGGGGTAAACTTTTGTTTTAACCGACATTAGTATGCATTTGTAAGTTTACTTGCCATTTCGCAATAGATTATATTTTCTATAAAAACCAGGCACTTACAAAACGCGTATCTGAACAACCCTTTGTATGAATATTTAAATGGGAATCTAAATCAGTTCACATATTACCCTTGACTAAATAATCAATTATGGTCACGTGCAACCACTTGAATTATTTTTTAAAGTTGTCTAAAAATTCAAATAAACTGACTCAAAAGAATTTTAGACCAGGAATTTATCAATTTCAGAGACTGTATCAACTCATTGACTGAAACAATGATCTAGGTTCAAATTGAGAAATATCCAATCCTTCACTTCAGCACAGCCACTTATTCTTTCACTTTTCATCTTCCTGTTATATTCCCATGTGTTAAATTCGCTACTTGATTACCGCAGAGTATGGTTACAACTCCTGTAGCGTTATGTTCGGGCATTGTTCAATTTTACTCAAAATTCCGGTTCTTTTATTAGCACCTTCAGGGGATTGGAGACTGCACACAAACACGAGACACTTAAACTGATCTGTCATTTAATTACTTAATTACGCCTCTTACCCCATCTTCTGTCATTTCTGATAGTTTAAACCGCTCATATTCGCGACTTACTAAACCTGCATGTTTCACCTAGTCATCATCACCGGCTATTGTTATTTTGAGGCACTGATAACGGATATTAAACAAATGTGACTGTTCAGTAAAGGTTTGCGACAGGATATCAATTGTTGCACCAAAAGACAAATGTCTTTGGCTCTTTGGGAAGATGAAATCAACCGTGCCAAGTTTTCTTGGGAGTATTCTAGCTTTGACCGCATCATCAAGGTTTTTGAAGTCGAACTCGAAAATATCTTCGTATTTCTTGAACCAGGATTCAAAACTAATATTAACCTATCAAAATTAAATTCATGGATACGGTTAATAATAGAATCAGTATGTGAATTACATGAATCATCAGTAAATAATCAGTTTTATACTTGAAAACTTATCTTGTTTCCAACATATTTACAAAACAAACTAAATTATCTGACATCTACGCAGTTCGAATGGTATTACAGTGAAGTGTTTTATGTTGATAATCTTTAAAAGCGGTTTTGGTTCTGTTTTAAAATGTGGGGAAACTATTAAGCAAACGAAACAAAAAGTCATTTTCTGCTGATAGTTTGTTTACTGAATTTATAGTAACCTCATGGGATTTTTCAAACAACACGAATCTATATTGTACCTTTTAAAATCAGTTAAATTCATATTTCTTAAATACAATAATGCATGGTGTAAATTATACTTAGTCGAGCAATGTATTTTTAATGAACATTAAAAACTGCTTTCGCAAAGTAGCGTCTGTTTAGTATCTGACAGAGGATTAAAACCTATGAAAATGTTTAATGTTTGTCTATAGCTCAACATATGGAGAATATTTTAATTAGAGTAATTAGTGTTTTGTGCTGATGATATCATTCATAAGAACGATGAAAGCTCCATGACCAAATCATCCAGCTCAGAGAAAAAAACTTCATAAAAATGTTTTCTTATGTTTTTAACGCATTCAAACCATTCTATACTTTAATTTTAAAACAATTTTAATAATGATAGTTAAAGATAATACTTTGATATTATATTCCGTAATTTACATATAGGTATTCAAAGAAACTTTCGAAGTGATAATTTTGTTCTAAACTGTTTTTATAAATCAAGAAGCACCATTTATCATTTATTTCTCACTTTTGACATTTAAAAATAATTTAAAGCAATTAGTCCCTTCGATAAATTTCGATAGTGTAATAAGAAGAGGAAGATTATCAGAACTATGTGATATATTGGCGCAATATATTTCGAACAATCTGATCACATATTAGGGTATGCGAACATGTACCAATATGGTTGCAGAAACAAACAGAATCAAATGACCCGAAAAGAGTAGAGGATAAACATCCATCATCCTCTATTGACAAACACATAATCGAAATAGGTCATAAGATTGATCTTAACTCGGATTTTGTGGTATTGTATAAAAGTGTAAAAGGGCATAAACTAAGGTTTATTGAAGCCTTAGCCATACGAAAATTCAAAAACAGTTTGTTCTCACCTTAAACCTACCCTGGTAATATTAGCTTATTATCCAGAGTGATTAAGTTTCAAATTGTTTTCACATTATTATTATTATTATCCTTGTCGACTCTTACCCCACATTTCCAATCTAGTTGGCCTTTTATTTTTATATATAAATGTTCTTAACAAGTGTATTATGTGTGATCAGATTGTTCGAAATGTATTGCGCCAATATATCACATAGTTCTGACAATCTTCCTCTTCTTATTACACTATCGAAATTCAAAAATAAGATTTGTAATGTTCGACTCATGATAATACTTATTATTAACTTTAAAAAATGTTTCCTGTAGTATAACTTAATTCAGTAAACTCAAAGGTTACTGGTTTCAGATCATTTCTAAGAAGATCTCACTCGTAAGATGCTGGTAAAAAGAAACATGTCAGATGACACGATAAGTCTTGAATAGAGATAAACAAAAACTTTCAAGTTCCTAGTACCTCTACTTATAAAAACTTCAAAGTGGACTGTCAAAATAAACAAATATATTTCTAAATCTATTTATTAAAATGAACGTACTATATTACTAGGAACATGTGATATTTAATGAACATGAACAGTTTTCTTCTCTCTTCAGTTTTTTTTTATTTTGATTATACTAACGTAATAATCAGAATGCTAAAACTGTGGGTCTTCATGATTTCCACCAGATAAAAACTCAAGATTTTGAATCTTTTACATTCAGTCTGTTATGTTTGAAAGTAATATAGTTCTTGAAAATCCAAACATTTGTTTACAAAGAATCAGAAAATATTAAACTCATTTTAACAAAATTCTGTAAGGTTGCTTGCTACCTGTTTATTATCATACCTTATTGATTAAAAACAGTTCAACTGAAATGACTGTTTTCTTATTCGACTATCTTTTTTTTAGTTACCTTTGATTGTTTCATTAGATACTTGACATTTGTTATAAAAGTTATGATAAAAGTGCTTAATATCACCATGGTTATATTTAATTTCAATTATTTTGAAAGCTTGTACAAATTCACTCACTAAATTTAAACACTAGACTAACCTATCAATGTTCTAACATTTATCGTATTAGTTCCGATAAAATCTTATTTTTGTATGTCTTGTGTATTTGCTAATGGTTTGACTTTCTCATGGTAAATAAAGAATTCGTCAAAGAAAATAACACATAATTATTAAAAAAGGAAACTAGTGTTATTTAAAATATCAGTCAAAATAGTGTTATTCTTTCAGATGTTAACCATGAAACCTTGACCGTAAAAATGCTATATGACCTGAAAATGTGTGGAAGAAGGTGGAAATGATTAAGTGACTGATAAAACCACACATTTATTTAAGTATATCATTACTTCATGCTGTTAATACAATCATTTATTTCTTGTTAAATCTTATATTTTTGAAATTAGATATCAGATTCACAATTCAAAATAATCGGTTAACGTGGTCCAAATTTTTATGCTCTCTTTGTTTAAATGTATGATTTCGGAGCATTCACCGTTAATCTAGGGGAATGCATCTGTACTAACGTACGGACTTCCATATATTTTTCCACTTTTTTTTTAATTACTTTGTTAATCTGTTTAGCCTCGTGTCCATTAGCACTAATATCAATTACATTATATTGGATTTAATGAAATAACCTTTGTTCTCTTGATTGGTACATTTTTTCAGAAGGTTAGATCAATCCCTTAATAATCTGAATCAACAACTTTAAGAGGTTCTTTAATTTTCGCAAAGTATTTTAAACACAAAATCCAAACTTTTTCTTAAACACATCTGTGTCTTTCTACATAAACAAAAATGATAAAAACAGTGTACCATAGTGTTTCACACCTTACATTGTTAATAATGTCGAGATATTCGAGATCAACATTTGATGATAAGCGTTTGGTATTGTAATGGCTGTTTATTTACCTCTATTTTATCCTGTGCAAGAAGACTTTAGGAAAGTAAGTTATGATTGTAAATAGTTAAATTGCGTTTATGAGATATACATACTCCTAAACAATGATCACAAGTTAACTTCTCTTAACACTTTGTAATTTGGAGGTGCTGTAATGTATTTCTATCACTCCAAATAAAGTTCAATTAAAATAATCCTGTATTTTACGGTAAGGATTAGAAAGCAATTTGCCATTATGTATTAATATTGACAGTAATTAGAAATACAGAATATCCATTAATTGATGATGGTCTAATATGAAATAAAATTCAAAAAGTCAACAGCAATCTGGAAGGATTTATTACAAAACAATGGTTAATTGAATCGTATTAGTAAAATGTTCATTTCCTAAGTACACTTATAAAGCTGCTGTTCAACTTGTATGTCGCTGTACAACTTAACTACAATACTCGACTATTTCAGTTAATCCAAGGTATATTATTTTATCTTCATTGACACGAAAGTAATAGTCTCTTTAATGTTTACTAATAGTATAGCCGAATTGTTGAATAAAACACAAATATATACAGAATAAATCTGTTCAGCTGTCTATCTTATTATGACTCTATAACTTGAAATAAAATACTTTCAAAGTATAGTTAACTGTCATGTTTTATTTGACATGTACATCAACAGTTGTAATACTCGCGTTTTTCATCACTTACTTTGTATCATAAAATGCTCACAAATTACAAATACTTTGAAAAATATATCAAATTATTCTGTTAAAATTATTTGTGGTCATGTAAATAGCTCGACGTATTGGTATGTATCTATTGTTCTTGAAATTCAGCAACAGTTCGCTTTTACACACTGATTTTGTACAGCATGTAGTTTCCTCTCATCAAAATTCAGTAATTTTAAAATCATTTTTATGCATTAATTATTTGAATTAAAGACAGACCATATTTCTTCAGATCAAGGTTTTGACATTCATGAACGTTCAGTTAAAAAGTTTCAACTTACCGTTTCACAAACTGACAAAGCAGTTTTAATCTGTAGGAAACAGTGGATTAGATATGATAATATGTATAATTATTATTACTAATGGCTTTATTCAATATCAGATTTCTGGTACAATATAGAATTATCAACACGGAGTATCTCAACCAGTTTTTTTAACAAAAAAATTTTAGAAGTAGTGGAAGAAACTGATAACTGTATATATATATACATAACTTAAGTAGATAAACTGCCTGAAATTAAATGAAACTTTAAGAAGATTTGAATATGTACAATCTTTTTAATTCGAAACACGTTTAAGAATACAAGTTATTGACTAGGTCAGCTCTAACAACCTATTCGTCAAATAGTATATTTGCTATATAAGGTATTGTAGAGCTTTTATATCTTTGCTTGAGTGCATGGATTCCAGTATGCTGACATCTCGAACTACCAGAAGATTTACAAAGAGAAAGATATGAATGAAGTGGATGGCTAGTATCCAATAAGATAGTTACTGAATACACCCATCTAAAACATATAACTAATATGGTTTGGTCTGTAATTCGCACGATTTTCAGCAAGCTTTTTCTGTTTCCATACCTCGTATATATCATAACGTGAACTGAATACGGTATTGGAATCTCTTCTACAGTACCCTTGTACTTCGAGTTTGATATGAGAATTTTGAAAGAGGAAATTTTTGCTAATGCTTCTTTTTAGTCAGTAGTACAAAGATATCTTGCTAGCACTAATTATGAAACTTATGAGTTTAACCGATTGCGGTATCGTTAGTATCGATTTATGAAAACTGTCATTCTAAGATGAAACATCTCCCTACTGCTTCTCCAGCCGACTTTTAATAATATCCCAGTCCAAATAAAAAACCATTCACATAGGGTTGTGGTGAATGTTGAGTTTTTATTGATTGATTCATTCATGATCTCAATCAAAAAGTTATCCATGAATATCAGCAAGCTGATACATCTACTAAATATAAAATAATCTTTCAAAACGTTATTTAATATTTATTTATATACACCAGCCAAGTAATGAAAGCTTATTAAGTAATACAAATTATGTGATAGAAAATAAATTGTATAAAGTAACTGTCTTACATAAAATAGTTACTTCATTTTTGTCAACGTTTACATCATATTTTATTCATTCAAATAAGAAGTTCTGTAACTTTTTATGAGTTATCTTTAATGAATGAAAGAGGTTTAATTATAAGTCTAAATTACATAATTATAAAATAATACAATAATAGAAAATAATTCACAGTCATTTGCTTATTTATACAAGATAGATAAAATGGAAAAGAGTTCAGGTTTTTACTTATTAATGATTAGCTGCCACCACACAGCTAATTGTATTCCATCTCTCCTAATAATACTGTTTGGATTAGCCCATATGTATAGGGCTTCGGTTGTTTGTCTCTCCTTGTAAGAATTGAAAGCTTTTTAAAGGAATCTTGTGTCATCAAAATCAACTAATTCACAGTATTCAATTTTTTTACCATTACGTAATAAATTCTATAATAAATTAAAATATAGAAATATTTTTCTCACTCTGAAAAATGAAAAAAAAAGAAAAATCACTGATCTTCTTAAGGAATTTCTTTGAAATTTACTATTGAAATTAATCATATAAATTAAACAGTATTTCAATTAGTGTAATTCAGTTTTAAAACAAAATAGAATTATATATAAATAAATAAATTTTAAAAAAAGTTAATCACCATATGTTTTGTTCTTTAATTTTAAATAAAATAAACAAATGTTATAATTAATCATTGAATTTAGAAAATAATATTTTCAACAACAAAAAAAAGAAAAAAAAAGAAAAAGATAATCACCTAATTGATATTTTGAAACAAGACAGTTTACTATTCAATTGATTAATTAATGGTAAATATATATTCAATTGATTCATGATCTCAACTATTATTATTATTATAATATCCACAAAAACCACTTCTGATAATTATCAACATATGCTCACTAGTGACTGGCTCCATGAGGTATTTCCTGGAGTTCTAGTGAGAAACGGTGACCAGTGGAGTACAACCAGGTTTGTTGTGAGTTTGTAACTCAATGAAGACAATGGTGGATGAGTAGCTCAATTAGATAATGAGTTGACAATCAAAAACTCTCGCCGATCGGCAAAGCAAGAGCAGCATATCTACAACTGGAGAACATCTGGAAGTCAAAACAATTGTCAACCAACACAAATATCAGAATTTTCAATACAAATGTCAAAACAGTTCTACTGTATGGGGTCGAAACTTGGAGAACTATGAAAGTCATCATCCAGAAGATTCAGGTGTTTATTAACAGTTGTCTACGCAAAATACTTCGGATCCGTTGACCAGACACTATCAGCAACAAGTTACTGTGGGAGAGAAAAAACCAGATTCCATCCAGTGGAGGAAGAAATCAGGAAGAAGCACTGGAAGTGGATAGGACACACATTGAGGAAATCATCCAACTGCATCACAAGATAAGCCCTCACATGGAATCCTGAAAATTAAAGGAGAAGAGGAAGACCAAAGAACACATTACACCGAGAAATTGAGACAGACATGAGAAGAATGAGCAGTCATTGAATAGAACCAGAAAGGAAGACCCATGACAGAGTTGGTTGGAGAATACTGGTTTGCGGTCTATGCTCCATTGGGAGTAACAGGCGTAAGTAAGTAATTAAAAACTCTATTAAACTTGATGAAAGTTCAGTTGTTATTGACATTTTGACAAATGAATGATTACTATTATTATTATTATTATTCAATTTAAGAATCCGTAAACTGTCTGAAAATTAGTAGTTTCTGAATGTAGAAAACTCAAGTTCATGTTATTTTATCACTTTAAATTTCATCCTCTGAAAATTTACATCTGTATCCTTTCATGACATACATAAATAGTCACACAATAAATATCTCATAAAAGATCTTGTGTTTGAAATTGTACAGATGCCAAGTGGTATGACTGAAATAAAAAGACCTCTCATGCTTATCAATTTTTAACGATTCTCTCCAATTGAAATTAGTTTTAACAGAAACTGAAATTCAAATTAAACTAATCTCCACTCACTCGTGCAATAATGAGTCGATTGTTATTAAGTTTCCTGAAGTAATAGCGAAAAGTTATAACTTGTAAAATCGATCATAAAGAATTCGTCATTAATAGTTGATGTCAATCAGTGGTTGTCACGTTTATTGTGAGTTCATAAAAATGATGACATAAAAACCAGGATTCTGAAACAGTAGAGTATATGTATTGTAATCCATGTAACCTCTGAAAATTTACGTTAGATCTCATAAAAGAGGATGATTGAACACTGGTGTAAAATTACAAACCAGGAAATATATTCATCCACTGCTCTCTGGTATTAAATGTGGAGAGCTTCAAACTTTGGGAAATATTTACTCATTAAACGAAGTAATGTTTACATAAAATACATGAATTATGACTGGTAATCAATAATTTTAAATGAAAAGAAATATCTTTTCTCAAACTAAATCAAGGCGAATAGTGCCTTGATGCAAAAATTAATTTAGTGAAAATATTTCAAGTTAATTAAAACAATGCAAAGAATAGATCTGTTTTTTGTAATTCAAAAAAGTTCATTCTTCTCAAATTACTGCAATCAAACATTTTTGTTATACATTAGTCTCAAGCAATCCATTTATTCCTCTATGAATTAAACAAATACTGCTAGGTTAAATTGTAAATTAAATAGGTTTTTAGCTACTCATGAAGGTACTCGTTACTATTTAGTTCATTCTAACCCACTATTTGGCATAAATTACTTCTTCATATTACTATTGAATAATGTCTTAAAATAATATCAGTGTATTATTACCTTATCTTTTGACTATTTTATAGATAACAATTTTGGACATATGCTTACGCAATATATATTATGCTTAACAGCTACATTTTACGTAACCATATACTAACCATCTGACTTTGAATAAAAGTATATTCTCTTGTCAAGTCTTCAAGTGAATAATAACAAAATTCATTAAATATTACAAAGATAACTTTTCACCATCCTCAATAACTACTGTATTGACATTTTCTAGTTCTAAATAAAAAATTTAATTTCCATCTTGTAAACTGGGTTAAATAATTCAACTGTAGTAAGATATTGGAAGCTTTTACCAATCTAGATGTCTTATTACTGAATCAGCCAATCCGTGAAACATTTTGATTTATTTTGACTAATAACTTTTAATATTGAAAATTGCCAATAAAAACGTCTCCTCATGATTTTCTTTCAATCCTTCTATCTTCTTTAGCTAGATGGATTCAGATATTGGTGTACTTTATGTTATAAACAGGCTAGTCCCGTATATCAATATTGATGTTGTGGAGATTGTTGAGTTTTTGATTGAGGTCATGAATCAATCAATGTTAAACCACCAATGAAAACCTGAAGGCTCTAGGCAGCCGTCTCGTTGTGGCATGGTATACCGGCTCCGTGATCTAGAGATTAAGCGTTCGCGTGCGAGATCGAAGGTCCTGGGTTCGAATCACACGTGTGAGAGCGTAAATGTGCACTGCTGGGGAATCTAATACAAGGACAAAATGGCCAAACAGTGCTTTCAGGTTCTGAATGTTAGTCTAACATTCATAGATTGATGACCTCAATCAAATATTCTAGTATAGTTGCAGAAGAATAGAACACTTAACATTATAGAACACGTTTTCTTGAATTCTATTCACTAACACAACATTCAATATTTACTATATTTTTATAGAAATGTGTCGAAAATATTTCATTTTCAATTCTCAATATTGAATACAACAAGAGTTTAGGCGACTATTAAACAACAGAATGTCATATCCAACAACAAAAACAATAATAATAATCATAAAATGAAAACTGAAACAAACAAAGTAATATGCCTTTTACGTCAAAGAAAATTTTTTTTTCGTAGAGTTTAAATAAATCAATAAACAAACAGTTCAATAAAATAGTACACGCAAATTTTTGAACTTTTTTTTCCATTCCCTTTTTTGCTAAATTATTAAAAAGAAGAAGAAGAAGAAATAGTTATTTTGACTAAATAAAAACAAGTTTGAAAAATTTTACAAAAATAAAGTGAAATTTCTTGTACTTTAAATAAATTTATTTTAGTTTTTTTCTTCTGGGGGGGAATTATTCAGTTCAGTTGTCGAATAATTTTACTTTTTTTTAAAAAAAAAGAAATTTGGTTGATAAGATCCATTTTATTTAAAGGAATTTTTCTGAAATGAATATTACAAGATGATATTTTCTAAATTACAATTTTACAAAAGAAATAATCAATTAAGTGACATTGTTTAAAAAAAGAAAAGAAAAAACAAAACAAGGAATATATTGCATATGTCATTTTCTTGTAAATTGTTTTGAAATACTCAATAGACTTAATATCTAGTTGATAAATGTAGTGTTTTAGGTAAGAGATTATACATTAATAGTTAAAACTTTGTTCTTTCTTGTCATGTTTAAATTGTTCAAATCATGAAAATTCTTTTTGTACAGATGTACATAGTAATTTCAGTGACATTACTTACTTACTTACTTACTTACTTACTTACTTACTTACGCCTGTTACTCCCAATGGAGCATAGACCGCAAACCAGTATTCTCCAACCAACTCTGTCATGGGTCTTCCTTTCTGGTTCTATTCAATGACTGCTCATTCTTCTCATGTCTGTCTCAATTTCTCGGTGTAATGTGTTCTTTGGTCTTCCTCTTCTCCTTTAATTTTCAGGATTCCATGTGAGGGCTTATCTTGTGATGCAGTTGGATGATTTCCTCAATGTGTGTCCTATCCACTTCCAGTGCTTCTTCCTGATTTCTTCCTCCACTGGATGGAATCTGGTTTTTTCTCTCCCACAGTAACTTGTTGCTGATAGTGTCTGGTCAACGGATCCGAAGTATTTTGCGTAGACAACTGTTAATAAACACCTGAATCTTCTGGATGATGACTTTCATAGTTCTCCAAGTTTCGACCCCATACAGTAGAACTGTTTTGACATTTGTATTGAAAATTCTGATATTTGTGTTGGTTGACAATTTTTTGGAGTCTCAGATGTTGTTGAGTTGTAAATCTGATGCTCTCGCTTTGCTGATCCGCGCCCTCACATCTGCATCTGATCCACCGTGTTCATCAATGATGCTTCCTAGATATGTCAAGGTTTTTATATCCTCCAAAGCTTCTCCGCCAAGTGTGATTCGATTGGTGCATGATGTATTGTAGCGGAGAATCTTGCTTTTCATTTTGTGCATATTGAGACTTACTGCTGCTGAGACTGCTGCTACACTGGTCGTCTTCTCCTGCATTTGTTGTTACGTGTGTGATAGAAGAGTGTCATGGTAGTATGAAAATTTTCTATAGGACTTATAAAGTTATAGAAAGCTTAATTTTTATAGTAATTTTGTATTCATCTAAAAAATTTATCTGATCTCATCTAAAACAGGCCTTCAATGAAATAAATCGTGCAAAGTGTACACTTTTGTTTAGAAGATATCATGAGTGGCAAATATCAGGTTATTTCAGACAATTAAAATTTTGTTAGCTAAAAACATTTGTTTCTTTACATTTTTAAAGTCAGGTGTTTTACATAAAAGAAAACTACTACATCACTGAGATAGTCATAGTAAAGAATCTAATTCCTATACTTTATTTCGCTAAAGTGTTTTACTTATGGTGTACTTAGTGCACTTTTAGACATGATTCCAATAATTCATTAGAGTACTGTATTGAAATTAGCCTTCTACAACTTTGATTTTTAATAAACAGACTGAATGTTCTTATGATAATCAAACAGCTGTGTGTAGTATTTGTTTTGAAACTGAACTAGAAACATGGATGATAATTGTTCAAGTAACAGTGTTAAAAGAGCTTTGAAATTCGTCCATGTATGTTCATACTACCGTATTCACCGAAGATTTTAAAAAATCATTTCGAGTGATTCATATTTGTCGATCCACTTTCTTTTTTAACGTTTATATTATTCTATACTATTCTATATTATTCTATTCTGACTCATTTTATTAGAGTCAAAAGAATTTTATTGAAATGACGGAAGGATAATTGCGATGAAACACTGAAAGTTTATGCATATAAACAAATTATATCTCAGAGAACAACTTGATGTAAAACATTTTCCCTGAAGTTCACTAAGTACTCAACTGACATGAAAGACGTTTCAATAATCTCATGTAAATCAACAAAGAAAAGCTTGTTTCGCTCTTTACACTGTGACCTGAGTATAAGTTCATGGACTCTGAAACTAAATAAAAGAGTTTTAATTGGTCTAATTGTAAAACTTTATATTTTTGTCCAAAAACACCAGTTTATAACCTAAAAAAACATCTGAGCCAACCAAATATAGAATCGAACATCACTTCCTTAACTAGTTATACAAGACATTTTCTGGAAAAGTTTAGGAGAATAAAGTATGTACTCATCATACTTATCGATAATGGTTTAGAAATGTTATGAAACATTGTATCGATACTGATAAATGAAATGAGCTAATTTTATTATTCTGGGTAAATAAAATGAGATAATAATTCTTAGTCTACTAAATTATTTAAATTATTTTAGTATTTAAAGCACACATTTCATTCTGAATAGTTGTATTGTAAGTTAGCTATTTTTAATACATAGATAAATATACAGTAATTCTATCTATTTGGAATTCTTCCTCAATATCGTTTCAAACTTCAATCAAAAAACTTTAATTGTTTACTAAGGCTACAAAATATTATTGAACCAATTACAAGGCAAGCTATATACATAGATATATTATATATTAGGTAATTAAAGACATTCAGGAAAGAGCTTTACACTAGGGTTTCATCTTAGTTGATAGTCTTCAGCAAGTCATATCTTCAATGTTGAGGAACTTGATGCTCAACTTGAGATCCATAAGTGAGTTATAATTAGGGATTCTAGCATTGAGCTATTCTAACCGTCAGTAACCAAGCTATTTTTTCAGTGAAGCACTAATATATGCATAAATGAATATTCAAACATGCATGTAGTATGCGATGTTCAAAATTATTTTGCTTCAACTTATAAAACTAATTAAGATTACTACTTGAAATCAAGAACAAAGAGGGATATTTACGAAAGTCGCTACATTGGAAAGTAAACAAAAACTATACATAATAATTAATTTGTTTGTATACATTTTTCTATAAATGTTCAACTAAAATTTATAATCTTAGTAGGTAAACTTAATCAATAAACATTATTCAATATCCAATCTTTATTAATATAAACGAACCAAGAAAAAGAATTAAATGAATTTTAACGGTTAAAAACGTGAGAAAATCAATTTTCGTTTTTAAATTAAGATTTCCCTCGAAATAATATTTTAATTAATCATTTGTACAATATGACACTTGACTCAAATATTTTTGATTATAACCTTCTATATACTTACCGATCAATAATACAGAAATAGTTTACGATTATTTATGAAAAATGAAAATTTCTAATGTATCTATTATGAATTTTGATTTGACTTTAGAACTCATTGCAGTAAATTTTCTTTTGAAAAGAATAATAACATCTTTAGTAAAATCAGATGATTTACTCTCACTTTTTATCATCAATAAGATGATAAAACTACTATGCTGGACAACTGGAAACGGATAAAAGAAGCACTAATTTCAACGTTACAGGTGGTTCTGGGTAACAACAAGCATCATCGTCAATAGGAATGGATTCCCATTGAAACTCTGGACAGTTTTTAAGAAGCGGAAGGACAAGAAGACAGCAATCAACAACAGCCGAACAAAAACAGAGAAATTCAAGTCACAAACTGAATACACTGAAGCGAACAAACAAGTTAAGTGGAGCATTGGAACTGACAAGCGGAAATACGTGAAAGACTCAGCAATGACAATGGATAGAGCTTCAAGAGAAGGAAATATGAAGCAACAAAATGACACAACGAAGATACTGGTAAGGAGATATAATAAACTAGAGAGACCAGTCAACAACAAAGAAGGCAAGTCAATCACTGAGATTCTAGAACAGAGGAACAGATGAGCAGAATACTTCGAGGAAATCTTGAGTAGATCAGCTAAATTGAATGCATCGGAAATCAAAGCAGAACACACACACACTTTACTATAGATGTCACTCCATCAATGATCGAAGAAACCAGGATGACCGTCAGACAAATAAAGAATGGAAAAGCAACACAACCTGACAATATGCTAGCTGAAGCACTAAAGTCAGACATACAACTAACTGCAAGCATGCTTCACACTCTATTCAGGAAGATTTGGGAGGAGGAACAAGTGTCGATAGACAGACTGGAAAGAAGGATGTCTCATAATGATGTGAAAGAAAGGAGATCTGAGCGGATGCGAGAAGTACAGAGGTACACACTGCATTCAGTAATGGGAAAAGTTTTCGATAGAGTGTGGTTGAACCGGATAGAAGATTCTTAGGACGTCCAGCATCGAGATCAACAGGCTGGATTTCATAAGGATCGGTTGTGTGCAGACCAAATCGCCTAACTACGGATCACCTTTGATCAATCAATCGAATGGAACTTGTCACTATATATAAGCTTCCTTGACAGAACAAACCAACGTCCAACTGAGGGGGAAATTAGGAAGTGACGATGGAAGTGGATAGGACACACGTTGACGAAATCATCAAACCAGCTTTCGAGGCAAGCGTTAATTTCAATCCTGAAGGGAAACGGAAGAGAGGAAGACCAAAAAACACACTGCATCGGAAATCGGAAGCAGACATGAAAAGGATGAATAGCAACTGTAAACAAGTGGAGAGGATTGCCCATGACAGAGCGGGATGGAGAATGCTGGTGAGCGGCCTGTGATCCTACATGGGGAGGGGTAACATGCGTAAGTTTATCATCACTGAAGAAATTAGTTTACTGATACAATCTAATTTCAGTAGTACATAACGACCTCATTGTTTATGCAACATATAAAAGTGGATTGCTTTTCAATTAATTTATTAAACTAGCTTAAACAAGACTATCAATAATATTTGATCGAATTTCTTACTTTTTATAGTAAAAAGGGCATTTAAAGACAGTGTACATTTCACTTAACTGAATTGGCAATGCAACGAAAAAATGAAGTTCATAAGAACTATATATTAGATCAATAATGTTTGAGCAGTCTGGTCACGTATTTATTTATTAAGGCAATTATATACTAAAAAAATAATAGTCAATCAGAGGAACTGGACAAAAAACAAAGAAAGTAAGAAAAGACAATGCGAAAAGCATGAATCCCATCACTCTGTGTAATAAATCAACGTCACCAGGGTATGTTTGGCGTAAGTATGAATTTTTCTCAAACACGTATTTCAGCTTTTGTGTGATTAGGGCTTAAACAAATCTATGTATTCGCCCTCGAAAACTTGCACATAAAACCAAAAATGCTGATTTAAGAGCGACTTTATGATATGTTACTACTTTGCATTTCTTGATGGAATAAGATGGTTGTTTGTCATACTCTCGTGCCAAATCATTTGATTTCGTCTGTTTCTGCAGTCTTTTTGGCACATATTCAAACATCCTAATATATAAATCGCAATTGCTCGTTCCTTTGTTTATGTCTTTGCACATAACGCAGTGAGATGTGACCCAATCATTTACACGCTACTCAGACATTTGGTGAAAACTGATCGTCTAATAATTTATAGAGTATTTAAAAATAGACCCGACTATACAGCACATTATTTGTGTAAGGGCTAATGATCATATGTAGTTATTCAGACCGAAGTGAATTTTAATCACTCAGAAACTAAAATCTCATATTCACTACTCTATTAATCTTACAATTAAGCCATTTCTCAATACTATTAGAAGTAATATGCATGACTATTATTACTATTTAGTCATTACAGTCATTCATAGTGTAAATAATTATCTCTGAATCCCTAGATTTTTTAATTCGGAAAACCAGATAACTAACAGGTAGTCAACAGGCATTTAGTAATGCAAAAGAAATTAAGTTTGACTTTAGAGTACATCAGCATTTGCATGAAATGTTACTTTACGTGTATTAAATTAAAATTAATTTATCTTTGCTAAAATACCATAAGCTACATATTTTTATTAATTACTTATTAGATTCTCTTATGACATATTGCAAATCTCTTACAATATAATTTATGATAAACTATGATATGCATGTGATACATATTATGTCAATCTTTCCTTATTTTGAAAAAATCTACTATTCTAATGATATGAAACAAAATATTCTAAATATTGTCAGAAGGAGGTTTCTGTGGAGATTTTAGTAATCTTATAGTCTAATTTCAACCAATCCACGAAGTTGAGTAACTTCATGGATTGGTTGAAGTTAGACATTAACACCGTTGGATACCGGCTCAGTGGTCTAGTGGTTAAGCGCTCACGCGCGAGACTGATAGGCCCTGGGTTTGAATCTCGAAAGGCGGGATCGTGGATTCGCACTGCTGAGAAGTCCCATAATAGGACGAAACGGCCATCCAGTGCTTCCATGTTTTCCATGGTGGTCTAGCTTCAATTGACTAATGATTTCAACCATTCTAAATATGTTGAAAGAATCAATTGATCATACTCATGATACAAACAAACTTATCTGTTTTAATAAACAATAATCTTATTAATTTTTAAAAAAAAATGATATCATAGATATTTTGACAATCAAAAGGATAGATCACAATTCGTATACACATGTAATCATGACTCCCGTTTATGAACTATAGGTAAATGTGTTTTATGAATTCTTGGTCTATAAAAAACAGTCGACAATAATATTGATATAATTTTCTAAATTTTACTTCTGATGAATGACTGATATTAGTTTACACTAATGGCATGTTCATTGACCTGTAAACATGAAATATTTATTTAATTCTAATAATATAAATTTCCTTATCTTTAGCAAGAAATGGTTATACATCCGAAAATGAATCTACTAAAGAAAAAACAAGTCAGGAAACAAGAAAAACATTCAGCAAAAATCAAAAGTTCTTAGGTTAAAATAAACTTTGTAATTTCCTTTTATTTCTCCTAGTTTATTTATTTATTTGCCACGCTAAAAACAGAGGACATATAACTAAACCCATAAGAAAAAATTGGGCGTATGTTCACTTTGTGCCTATGCTAAGGTCATTAATTTGGACTGAATTCTTCGGTATAAATATTTAGAAGTAAAATGTGTTCCTCTGTATCTTATTTTATGTTTTCTAAGTAATATATATGATAAATTTATAAGTTCCAGCCACTTTGAATTTGAATTTACAAAACTTAAAACTTATAACTCAAGCACCATTATGTAACTCTGCCTGTAGCTCTTCTAGAGTTACTGCCTGTCTCGAATCCGGGTGAAGGAGGAGGGCTGGGCATGGGGTCGACAACCCCATCCTGTAGGAAAGAATCTTGCTAAAAGACACCAATCATTATGTAAATTGTTATGGATTTATCTACGTTTCTTTAGCAACTTAACAAGAAAAAAATCATGTCATTTCATGAAAATACGATACACATTTGTCAGAAGTTCTCGGGTCCCCGTTAACGTTAAAACAGTAAAATCAGATAACTGAAACGCAGACTAGAAAAATGTTTAATTTTCTTTACGAATCTTAATAAATCAATTTAAGACAAAGAAAGATTAAATTTTAAATGTTAAAGCAATAACCATGAGCTAGAAATCCATCCAAATCCTAATTTGTTTTATTAAACATTCAATGAGTGAATGTGTAACTCATAAAATATAACTGAAAAATAGTATCACTGTCAGAAGGAATTTACATTTTCATCAGTAAACGTCTTACTGTTAGAGAAGGAATCAAAACGGACTGTACGTAAAGCTATAGCTTTATTATCATAGTAAACGAAATGTTTAAAAACTGCTTTTCAAGAGATCCGTATGGAAAAATGATTTGAAATTAATTTATGTATGGTGACCACATCTTAGTTTTTAAATCAAAGCACATGATCTGTGAAGTTGTTATTTGAGTAGTGTTCAATTTTATTCAGGTGGTTATATGCTTAATATTTGACTTATGTATTCAAGCCATAGGAATTTAACATTGGGAACGTTTTCATAAATAACTACTAAATTATTATTATATGGGGTTATGAATATTATCGAGTGCTATTGAGATTACAAACCAACCCAAGTTACGTAACCACTGTAAACCAAAAGGCACTAGACAGCTGTTTTGTATTGATAAAGGAATACTCATCAATGTGCATCCAGGACCCCACTAGGGACCGAACCTAGGACCTTCAAGTCCTTAACCTTAAGACCACTTAGTGGATAATCAAATGGAATATATTTCTTACTTCAATCAATTCATCGATGCGGTAAAACCCTACTGATCACACCTTCGCACTAGAATTCTTCGGGGTTATTCATTAGTGTGAGCGTGATGTCTTGAATTGATCTAATCTAAATACACAGAAAGCTGGATGCTAGATCAGTGTTTTGAAGTTCAAAGACTTGAAGGTTACGAGTACGGTCTCTTGTGGAGATTTTGATGCACACTTCTAAGAAGCCCCATACTAATACTGAACAAATGTTCAATTAATGAAAGTTATACCTTTATGTGGAATAATACTTAAATATGATATCTGTTATGGCTACTTCAACATTATACTACGACAGTTAACAATGAATATTCATTCGTTTCTGTTTAAAATTCTTGTTTTATTTGAGAAGCTTATTAGTTTTAAGTTGATACATTTACATTCATTACTTTGTAGTCCTGGTTGCTATGTCAAACCCATACAGCTTATTCTAGCTTTTGGGCAGACCAGTTTATTCATTTTTTCTGAGTCACGCATTTGACCTTGTTAATTATTCGCTTGTCAACCTTGACTGCTTTTATGTGAGCTATGTACGTGCATTTCCTACCTTACTCATCAAATGTCTGTAACTTATTTTCATTTGACTATAAATATCGATTCATACTTGGGTAAATTAAGTTGGTTCACACGCCTTCTCCACTGCGCGTTATTTCGGTTCGTCCATCTTATTGTCTGTCCAGATCAATGAGTGTACAAAATATACGTATTCAAAAATCCATCCTTATATTTGACTTATTTAATTCCGTTATTCACCAACGCGATTTCAGGATTGGCGATATTCATATTTCGATAACAATCATTCGTACGATCCACCTAGGGTGAGATATTTTAGGGCCACAAAAGTGATAAGCCTGCCGATAGCATCATTGTCCGACCTAATTAACGTCAAGATGAAGGGCCCAACTGAAATTTCTGTCAGCTTAAGAAAGTTACTATGCTATTTTCTTCGTGTGTTTGGATTTAACAACGTACATTCTTCGTTATTTTGTGTTACTAGCTGAAATTAAATTTTTAGAAAATTTGATTTACTTTTTAGTCTATGAAGAAATTGAACATAATATTACAAAATAATGTATTTTAACAATATGTTGCAAAATGATTTATTTTAAAAGCAAAATATCAATTTCTGTAGACACAATTATCAGTGTCTACAAACATATGGCAGTCTCTCATTATTATATTTTTAATTACAAATAAATAAAATGCACAAGACCAAATACACACAGTAGGAAAAAAACCTATATCATTAATAGTGGTTATTGTTTAATTTGTTCCCGAAAATATATCAGGATGCTTCTATATTTCAATGCTTATTTTCAAACTCACAGTCGAATCATTAACCGAATCCCGTAAACACCAGGAAATTATCCACTGAACTACCAAGTTATAGTCTAAACGTTTTATTCGACGAATATGACTGCTAAATTACCTAAATTAAATGATGACAGATTAGACTAATAGTTCAGAATGCACAGTAATTACGTTTTATTCTGATATTAAATTAAATTACAACCAGCTTTAGATTTGGTCTTAATTACAGATCATTAAATTAGTCAACAATTGGAATATTCAATTTTTGAAAAAATATCCTTTTCATTATTTCATACCGTCTGTTTTATACAATATTTGAAAAAAAACTATAATAATTATGAATGTTATTCAATTTCCTTCTTTTAAAAGAAAAATCTGAAGAATAAACTAGATGACTTAATCGAAGGAACGAGATCAACTAAAAAGATAGGCAACAATAAAAATGTGTAACGATAAGAACGAGAGAAGAGAACGCGAGTATACATATATATATATATATGCAAACAGACAAGCAACCAAGTAAAAACTGGCTAACAATCACAAAAATACGTTCAAAACTAGTCTTGACAGTAAATTAGTTTTCCTCACTCTCTCTCTCTTGTTTTTTTTCTCTTATTAATGAAAAGTTTAAATCTCTACGCAAACACATATTCTTTAAAATGAAAAGTACTTAATAAATATGGTTGTATTCCTCTGTTTTTTCTCGTAGTTTTTTCTTCTTTCTCTCCCCCTTGTTCTTCTCTTCATCTATTTTTTTTTATCATTCAAGTGTGCATTGTTTTTCCAATATATATATATATATATATATATATAGATTGAAAATGAGAAATTAAAGTTTCAAAACACACACGCAAACATTTACTTTTTTTTCTAAAACAAAAACTCCTGACTTGATTTGCATAAATTTGTTAAATTTATTCAAAAAGGAGCTTGAACACAAGTAGACATTAATACATTAGATAAATAAAAGAATTAAATGATTTTCTTGCCAATTTTATTTTCTTTTTTTGTTTTAGATGAAAATCAATAGACAATTTAGTTTAAACTAATATAACAATAAATGAATAAACATAAATAAATAAATAAGTAAACAGAATTAGAAATACGTTGAAAGTTGTTGTTTTAAATATAAAAAAAATTTGTATTCTATTCCATTTTATAAATAAATATTGAATAATTTTTAAACGAAAAACTTTTGAAAGTATAATTTGTTTGCCAGTTTTCATTGTAAATTTCTCTCCAGATAATAATAATAATAATGTAATAAACAATACATGGAACTGACTACAAATTTCAAGTAGATGGTGACTGATATGTAAGAACTTTTGTCTAAATTTGATAGAATAGTTTCATAGTATTTGGGCGCCGAGTTGATGTGAGACATTAAAGAGGAAGAATGTATTTGTAAAATATCGTTTCACATCATATGTCTCTTACACATTAATACAACTACATAATTTAGGGACTGTTAAAGTTGATTGGATAACCTATTCAGTATACAACGAACCGGAGAACCGTGTGTCTATTTATATTCAATAATTTTAATGTTTGATCATATTTTCCTGAAAACGCTTGGAGCCAGACAAAACAATGGATTTACTTCAAATTCATTTGCTGAAATTTTACAAATTCATTATTCCTCTTTAATATGAAGATTGACTATATCATTAGATTTACGGAAATCAGAGTATCAAGTGTTTTGAATCATCCTGTTAACAACACACGACTCAGTGAACTGTATAACTGGACTCAAATGACTTGTATTTCCACAATACATTGAAGCGCACCTGTCGAAAGCTTTATCTGATTCTATACTTAGAGGATTTTTATTCTACGCAGAGAAGTCATTTCACCTTAATCTTTATTAAATCATCAGTATAGGTAAAGATGTTTTGTGACTAGCAGTGGAACCCAGTACATCGAACTGACGAGTCCCAAATGGGACGAAACGTCCGTCTGGATTCCACTGCTAGCTACCATCTATCTTTTCTTATAATTCTTGCAAATCAAGGTAATATCAAGGCAATACGCACAGGATATACATGTTTCAATAAGAGACTGATTAATTGAAGCTCTAAACACCAATAGGAAGATTCAAATAAACAATACTAAATGAATTCATCAGTATAGAGATTGTTAGGTTTTAATTGAGATCATAAACCGGTTTATGTTAGAGCACCATCGAAATCTGTTCAGTGCTTCTAGGTTTTCATTGGTGGGCTAACATTGATCGCTTCGTGATTTCAATTTATTAAATTAATTTTTTCCGTTTTGAAATACAACTTTCCATTGTGAAATACGTGGATTTAGCAGCTTTTTACTTCTGGTTCACAATTTGAGTATTTTATTTACTTTATCGTAAAATGTGACAGTCACATTCACTGAACATTAAATTTACTAATAAATGTTTTCTTCTATAAATGCCTAAGTGACAATAACACTTCCATGTTCAGTGGGATTAAAACACCATATTTTCGATAAATGATTTTATCCAGAAAATTGAATGACTTTCAAACGGCTTACAGTGTAAAAAAACATTGAATTTGCGTTTTTCAATCGCCTCAAAAAGGCCCATTTCCAATCACCTTATGTATTAACAGATAATTGTGATATAAAATATTATCACATGTACACATTCTATTCAAAACTAATAAATTTCTTAACGGCATTTTACAACATAACTGTGACATCGACCAATCTTTTTAGTGTCATCAGTGTAACACTACGTAGTAATTACAAAGGCAGATTTTAATATATGTGATCTGCTCAATAAATGCACAAACCGTAATGTTTAAAGTATTATTTTACACCAAATAAATTCAATTAGGTGGGAATAAATATCTTTCACTACTGTACTCATTACTTCCAATATCCTCTGAAGTTCTTTGAAGTTGAGCTCTTGAACCAGTTTGTCATTTCACGATTTGTCCACATAAGTTTATTGACTCTGAACGTTTTGCTGGTTGGTTTTCCCGAATTGACTTTATTAATAACTACTTTAACAATAGATTACCGACCAAGAGTCATCAGATAGGGAACGTTTCATATACTTTCATCAACGTAGGAAGTCACCGTCCATCCTGATTTCGTATTATACTTGTAGTCCTAACGTATATCACTTAAAATCATGATACAAATAAAAATAAATAGATGTTTAGTCTGTTAAATTTAAAAACAGCCCGTTCCATTTCATGATCTTAACAGCTCATATCAAGCATTTATTGAGTACATTAAATTCAAACGTTACACTGACTGTTGCAAAAATTTCACTTTGGACATCACAAATTCTTGCTTAAGAGCAGCAATATGAACTGTATATCAGTTGGAGCTATACATTTACTTAACTACTCTAGTATTTCAAGTCGATAAACTGTAAAATCAAACACACATTATATAATACTAACAGAATGCTAGTTCTAAAAGGTAGGGATGAAACTTTATTTGCTTTACAAATATTCGCATTAGTATACATTCAACTATTGTTTATTTAACTTAATAATTAAATCTCGCCTTATCGTCTCTTAATCACATTTAGCTTACTTTTTAATAGAAATTAATATAATAATTTTTTTGGGGGGGAGGAAATTTACTTTCATTAATAAATTCATTAAATTATGATTAACAATAAGATAGTTTTTTTTCGAAAAAAGAAGTAGAGAAAATTATGAGTAGGTTTTCTTCTTCTATTTTCATTGAAGGTATTTATTATTGAAAAATTTATATGAATATTTATTTGACAGAATATATATATATTAACATTTTATATTCTGTGTGCTAACATTTGTGTAATAATTCAAGTGAACGGGACTATAATAACACACTCCCATACAAACAGTGATTTCAGGATAATTTTGATAAATTCTTTTAGATAAATAATTAAAAATTATTTTAACTAAAATATTCTTTAAGTAAAGATGGATAGTGGCTAGCAGTGGAATCCAGGACACGCGTTTCGTCTTATTTGGGACTCGAACCCAGTACCACTAGCTTCAAACGTCATCGCGTTATCCACTCGGCCACTGAGTCCTGATAAAGTATACATTTAGAATATACATTCCAAGAAATGGAAAAACTTTTTGAATTTATTTATTAGAAAAGTGTTTACTCTTTTCTAAGTTTATAAATGTTGCTATATTCATATATATATATATATATAACTGTCTGATTGCAGTATGAATACTACAGTTCTTGTTTCCAATAAACATGAGACTGAGTGAGATCAATTATCAACTCGAATTAAGTACTACAAAGCACCTATCAAATTTTGGAGATAACTGATTTTAAGAAATTATTAGTAGAAAAGATAAAAATAGGTAATGGTTCAATATTTCAGGTAAACTTAACACCTCTCTGAACTATCTCCTGAATGATTTATTCATTAAAAAAACTTAATATACTGAATACAAATGACTATTCTGTTCAGAAATCAGCTGGTTTTAAACTATGTTAACCTGGTTAGTAGATTATGGATACACATATTAAACTTTGACTAGGTTCAAGACGAATATTTACTGGGAACCGTGGTCTAAGGAATCAATGAAGTGAGGTAGGAGACAACTCTAAGGTACCTAGTGTTCAACGCAGATTTATATATGTATCGCTTTAGGATTGTAGAGTGCATGTAGACGAGTTTCGAACTAAAACATTTTCTCTTCTTGGTAAACGTCCCATGTCCCCTAATATGGTTTTAAAGAGGTGGATCAGCTTTCATCCTACTTCTTTTGAGAAAAAGCCCCTAAAACGAAGTGGTGGGTGGAACTTCCGTCGATGAGTTTATAAATGTGCGGCTGTGGAAGCATTTTTCAAAAGGGAGCGTGAATTTCCTTGCCTTCAACGAAATTTGAACTAGCTTTTAAACAATGATTTCCCTATATATCGTGATCGACTAAACACTTCAATGTTATTATGCTACAGGGTCAAGTCATAATAGACGTTAAAAATGACCTTGTTGTTTTGAAAAGCATGTTTGGATAGTGAGGAATTTGTAAAAATCAGAAATATTTTCACAGGAATGTAATGAGACCTGTTAATTCACAGTGGTCTTAAAAAGCTTATTACCTCTTCAAGGTTTATTAGTTTTCTGATTTTATTATCAGAGAAAAGTCGATACAGAATACGAATAGATCTCCTTTTTCGAGCCTTTTCATGATCAGTATAACTTTCTAGGAAATTCTTTATCGCCTACGAAATCATTATTTTAAAATTCGCTATAGTTGTCGGGATAAACTTATAATACAACTAAATCGAGAAGTTATGCATACAAAACATATAACAACATTAAAATGCTACGAATTCACTATATTCATGAAAAATACTTTACTGAAAATAAATGGTATCAATACATCGACTTTCTTACAGCTTAGAATACGATTGAACCAGGTAATAACTAAATTATCAATAAAAAAATAATAGTGATATTAATGAAACTATTGTGAATAGTTAAGTAACTTATTCTCAAGTATAATTTGACTACCTATGGAAAACAACTACAAAACGTGAACAAGAATAATCAAATTGATATAAAAGTTAAGCTGATCACAGTTATGTAAAATCCTAATATGTAATCAAAAGCTAGTTGATAAATCTAAGTAACAGATTAGCATATGTGTATATTTTATTGTATAGCGTGATAAATTAAATTACATGCTTTCCCTTGGGTTGCTAAGTCTTACTGAATATACAGTACAATGTGCAATAATACTAACCGTTTAAAATCATTTAAATGATATTGAGTACGGTAAGCAAAGATGGATAGTGGCTAGCAGTGGAAAAAAACTAAGTAAATTGATATTGAGTACATTGAAATAAAATTTGAATTCATTAAAAAATTATAACAAGGTTAGACGTCTGACCTGATCAACTATTAGTCATACTTGATCGAGATTTAAAATTTTATAGTTAGACTTTTAACAAGTTGTACTTGTGGTCAAACATTTCATTTATCACAGATTATTAACCAAAGAGACTATTGGTATGTATGGACGCATAAAATAATTTATATAAGAACTTTCGTCTAAATTAGAGCGAATAGTTTCACAGTATTTGAGCGCCGAGTTGATGTAAGACATTAAATAGGAATAATATATTTGTAAAATCTCAGCGAATGAATTTGAAGTAAATACAACGTTTCGCCTGGTAATCTGGTCCAAGCTTTTTCAAGGAATTATAATCAAACATCAAAATTACCGAGTAATTTTTGGATTTACTTCAAATTCATTCGTTGAGATTTTACAAATATATTATTTCTATTTAATGGCATAAAATAATTGTAAGAGATCTATTACTATTCATCTTTAAATTAAACGTATTAAAGCACCATTATAGCACAGTAGAATTATAACATAATCAGAACAAGTGTCTGAAATTTCAAAAAATATCGGCACTCTAAACATGAATTAAACCTATTTTCACTAAAAATACTTTTCTTAAAATGCATACTATAGATCCACTTAAAAATGTACATATTTATGTTCATTAGTATCTTCCTATTACATGGGAAATCTACAGTTTTGCAATAACAGTCATAAAGTTTTTCAAAAGCACATAAACACATCTAAATTTTACTTGAAATTAATCTAGTCAAAATACATAGAACTAGGGTAACAACTTTGACATTTACTTTTTCGTTTCCTTGATAATAGCTAATCGATGGTCAGTAATCAATCTTATTTCATGAATATAAATCTAAATCAAATTTAATGTGTGTAAAACATAAACAATTAAATGTCAATGATGCGTGTGATTAATCGAATGTATTTCAGTGAATATTATAATACGTTCGTCTTATAATACCATTATCACCTACATTTCCTGTTTAAAATTTGATTTTTTTTTCTTATTAAATGAATGTTCAAACATATCCTAAAATGAAGATCCATTATGTAAATATTAGTGACGATAATAATTTAAACATGATATGCTTTAGTTATGCTATGAATACACTGATTACTTATTATCAGGTTTCTGTGGAGATTTTGTTAATTTTATAGTTTAAATCATGAGTCAATTGAGGCTAGACCAACATGGAAAACCTGGAAGCATTGGACGGCCGTTTCGTTCTATTGTGGGACTCCTCAGCAGTGTGCATCGACGATTCCACCTCGCGAGATTCGAACCCAGGACCTATCAGTCTCGCGCGCGATCACTTAACCACTAGATCACTGAGCCGGCATCCAACGGTGTTAATTTCTAACTTCAATTAATCCACGAAATTGAGCAAGCGTCCACCATTATCTTCAGTGGGTTGCAATCTCACAACACACCTGGTTGAACTCCACTGGTCACTGCTTCTCACTAGAACTCTGAGAAATACCTATTACAGCCAGTCACTAGTGAGCATGTGATTATCATATAATATGACGAAACGGCCGCCCAGTGCTTCCAGGTTTTCCATCGTGGTCTAGCTTCAATCGATTCATGATTTAAACTATAAGATTATTTAATAGTTTCTAGAAGTAACTAGATTATATATGAAAGAAAAAGATATATTGACAACTTTTCACATAAAAATTCAAATTTCGTTCAATGTTACAAGAAAAGTCAGATGAATAATCAATACAAATAACACTACTAATATCAATGCTATAAATAAGCTGTGACGTACAAGTAGGCTTTTCATTGAAATATATATTTGTTTAGCAATTATGAATTAAACAAAGTATTCATACATTGATCAAGCATTTGCGTACGGCCATTTTTTTTTACCTTGAACATTTAAAAACACAAGTAATATACTTTAATAGCTATATATTAATGATTACTTTCTTTGACGAATGTAAGTGGTTTCATCCCTCGTAATAATTGAATAAAGCATCATATATTCATCCAATTTAAATATTTCTCTCAATATAGATTCTCTTATCAGTTGTGTCAATCAGTTTATTATCATTATGATGGTATTTTGTGACATCTAGTCTTTTAAAAAATGAAATTTATTTATTTACAATAATTTTGAGGAATTAATAGACATACAGTGTCAGTCAGTCAGCTACAACATAGGACCAGGCCTGATAATTATTGAGGCTAGAGACATACAGGGTATTTGCTTGAAAATAAAATGATAACATTTAAATATATCCATTTAATACTTTAACTACTAAATGAAGATAATTCAGAGAATCACTTTTACCAGTTGAATGTAGTGGTTTGCTAAAAAAAATATTATAAATCCCTTTCTTGATCTTTACATGTTGACAATATTAGATGATTGGTGAAATGTAATAAAGAGAAAATACTTTTTAAACTAGAAGCACGAGTGATAATACTTCACTTAACAAAAATGAGGAAAATGGAAAGGAAAATCTTAGAATTAAATTGGTATTGAGAGATATAGTAACACTATGGTAAGAGGAAAGGTTGAACATTTTTATTTGGTACACAGAGTCTAGGCTTCAATTACTGGATTGTTCAATTCTCTACGGTGAGCATTAATTGATTTGTACTCCACTTACATTAGCTTAATTAACCATATAAATAATTACGAAAGATATATCTGGTGGCGAGACATGACCAGAATCATCGAGCTGTTTTGGATAACAAAACAAAAGGGAGAATCCAAGTCAATCAACTGTTAGTTTACAAAGTCTGCTGTTATAACTACAGCTTGTTTTACAGGATTCGAGTTCAGTGGCAATTTAAATGATATATTTTCTGTACATGAACCCTACTTTGACAAAGAATTTCAGAGGAAACAAAAGAAAATAGAATACCTATCTTATTCAAAAATAAATTAATCAATACCTTAACACTCAATTGAATAATCTCATATTATTAATTTAAAAGGCATTTTATAGCTATAATAGATCCATTACGTTGAAGAGTATTAAACAAATAGATAGAAACTAGTTGTAGCATGATGGACTTACGGTTTTTCAAACATGACGTTTCATAGCACAGATAAAACAAATATATATTTGCAACAATTCTCTACATACCTGATACCTGATAATCAAGTATGTTTAAATATTTCTTTAGAATAGGGATTTTGAAAAATAAAACAGTATGCTTATGAGAAATCGTAAAGCTTAAAACAACCAGTAAAAGAAAAAAAAATTGTCATTGGAAATAATAAAGTGGTAAACAGCAAATCAATAAGGATTGACAGTAATATATGATGAATTATCAGAAGTAAATGTATTTTTTTTCATTAAAAAACAATCACAATAATTTCAACCATCATAATTTTTCCAAGAAAGCACTTGAGCTAGAAATGGATTATGTCTTTAATAATTAATAAACAACTAAGCTGTAAAATGACATGTTTGAAACAACTCGATTCTGTATATTGGATTTTAGGATAAGTTCAATCTAGAACCAATGAAACTGTAAACACTTCATCTTCACTAAAAATTTAAGCTCTTTAGCACAATCGGTCTTCTATCATATATTGTTATCAAACGTTTTCCTGATTTCTATACAGTATCTGATATTTATCTTTTAAATTCAGAACTCGTAAGCTGTGTAGTTTTAAAAGATACAATCTAATCGTTATATCAACCGCTATTTCCATACAAAAGATAACTTGAGCTTAACTTATATAATACGAAGTGATAATCAAATACACTTAATATTTTCTTACGATAATGAATCTAGTGAGAAATGTCAAATTATGTATGACTGGGATGCCTATAAAAAAATAAATAATAAATCTAGTTGAACAATCAAGCCTATAGAAAATGATCTAATTTAAAATATATAATTAGATCGTGTTATGATCATTGTTTTAGTTGCATAACCGTACGCATAACCAGTTGAAAAAGATAATTAAACTAAATCCAATCAGATTTCGGTGGGGTTTTGCAAAATCAAGCATCGGACGATAACGTGTGATAGTCATTCAGCATTACTGGATGTACACATCTTTATTCATTATTTCAATGAATTCCGAGATCATGAATTTCTCACAAAATTTTCAGCTAAACATACTGATGTGTAGGAATATTTAGTTTTAGATTCTAATTATCTATAATGACTTAACTAATTTGAAAGCAGTTTTCATAACTAATTATCTTTCGCCTAAAACATCACTGAAAACCAACGAACACTAGTTTCTTTAAACAATAAAATCATCAAGTTACAAATCCAAGGTCAAAATAATTAAAAAATGTATTTTTATTAAAAACCTTTTGTATGGACATATTTTAACTTCATTAGATGTAAATTTGTTTGGACTGGAATAGCTTATAAAAAGCAGAGGAATAGTCAGTTTATTACATGACACCGTGATATCAAAGTTATCACTACTCCATGGTTTAGATCTGAAAGATAGTAAAACTCAGTTGGACATTACCCAGAACAGAAATCAATGAGGATCTTCTTATAACTGTTTTCACACTCTTCATAAATGTGAGAGTAACTTCATTAACTGAAAAAATTCTGGATTGCCTCATTTGTACTGTTAACTGAAATATCTCTCCCGTTATATAGTTTTCTTGTTAGATATTTTATTTCTTTTTTGTTCATTCTCTTGAAATTTACTCCCTTTTACTCGTAATATTATCCATAATTTGTATGCAGCATTTCATTTTCTGATCCTGAAGGCCAAAGGAAAAGAGGAAGACCAAAGAACACATTACGCCGAGAAATGGAGACAGACATGAGAAGAATGAACAAAAGTTGAATAGAACTAGGAAGTAAGGCCCAGGACAGAGTGGGTTGGAGAATACTGGTCAGTGGCCTATGCTCCATTGTGAGTAACAGGCGAAAGTAAGTAAGTAAGTAATTTCATTTTCTGATGTCATATACCATATTTAATGTAACGAAATGATAAAGCTAAATAGCTTTTGAAAAAATCAAAACATAAAACGGCTTTTATTTGTGTTCACTTTTGTATTAAGAATTATTTTACAATATGACTTAATAATAGATTATTTTTACTTCAGAAGAGCTAAGATATTTTTATCTTAATAAGTAATGGGACTTATAATTTCTCAGGTAGAACATTTATTGGCCTTTACAAAAATTGTTTCAAACATACTACTTCTTTTGTTCCAGGTGTAAAAGCTCATGTGATCTTTACGTAGACATTAATGCTTCATTCATAACTTCTTAGGCTAACTTGTTTCCGGGAAATACCAAGTGGTCTTTTCAATCTGTAAATATACAATAGTTATTTATGAAGAAAACTCCATTTTCCGATATGTAAAACAATAAACTGACGTCAAACCAAAACATATAAGTATGTTCTTTTTTACTTCATTCAGTTCATAGAATAAATTAGTAAACCGAAAATTATCTACCCATTACCAAAATGTTTCACTGGTATTCCTTATTTTGTTATTTTACTGAAGACAAATATTTCACAAATAACATTGCAACTGAAAAATTTCGTTGCAATTTGTTGTATTCCCTTTTAGAATTTAGTATGTTGTAAATTTATGTTAGTTATAGTGAGTCAGCATTTTCTTAGATTGTTGGAGATGGTCAATAAGAGATTCTAAACTAAGGTTTCTTGCTAGTTGACACTTTTTATCATTACACTATTCAAACTACAAATGACCACCTGTAGGATTGAGATATTTAGAACTACTTGATTACTAGATAGTGAGTAGTTAGTTTGGTTGAAACCAGAGTATGACATAACACTAGTCATTGCATAATGGTCAATCAATTATGAATCATCTTTTATATGTATGTAACAATAAATGGTTAAATTTTTCAACCTTCAAGCATGAGGTAACAGTTTGATAATAGAATATTAACTTAAAAAGACCTAATTTATTGTTAAAATTTCACTTATTAAAATGAACATCAATGATGTTTCGTACTATCATCAATAAACTTTGAACTCACAATGTGAATCTTCAAGTGAAATTCTAAATTAATTTTTATCCATTATTACGCTGTTCGTTAATATTTCTTTAAATCTTTCTGGGTTGTATTGAATAACTTTATTCTATACATATTACTTTATTGTTAAATCTACTTTTAGTTTCAGTAAATTATCGATAAAGACTTTGGCAATACTATTATAAAATCTCTAAGTAAATGTTTCGAGAGATCTTTAAGAAATAACTCCTGAGTACATTATATAATTTTCGAGAAACAGTTTTTAAACAAGCCATCAATACTGGCTACTGTGATCTTCAGGAATCGCCATTTGGCCTCTGCTGACTCTCAAACTATTCATAGTATTTTGGACAATTAGAAAAATGAGACAATGAATATAAATATCTGCTTTCTGAAACACTCGATTACATATCCAGGCTTTAAAAAATTTAAGATTACTTTTCTATTAGAATTTGAAGTGTAATACATGTACACATGTTTAATGGAAATGAAAATGTATCTAACAAATGTAATGTTTCATCTTACATATAGCTCAAATCCATCTATGTGTCTTGAAGCTGAGAGCAGTGGGTAATTGAAATTTCTTATATAGTTTTAATTTGACTTCTGTGACTAACGTAAACACCTAGTATGTATATTCACCTATTTGGTAAGCTAATTGTCTTCAGCTTATCCTTTAGTGTTTCTAATACGTTATGTCGAAACTAAAAGGGGAATGAAAGATATATTAGTGTTATATAAATCATGTTTTTACTAAGACTTCAACCAATAGCAATCTGCATTCAGTCAGTTTTTAAATGGTTATTCAATAATGATATTGACAAACTGATTTTGTAGTTATCTTTGTCATATTTCTATGAACTTTAATGTACGAATCAATTTAAGACAATTGTGTTCAATCATGCTATTATCAAAGATTTTTTAAAAACTGATTTCAATAGTAACTCATATTACTTTTTCGATAATGATAAATTAACTTTTATCGTCTGTTTCCGGGAATTTCCTTAAACTTGAACCTTGAGTTGACACAGTATCTTACCAAAACCGTTGTTATTACATGCTACATGTATTTCAGTTTATTTTCTTTACCAATAAAGTTTTTGACGTCTTAATATAAAGTCAACTATCCAATATCAATGACTGTTTGTAATCGTTAGTTTTTTCCAGTGAACTGGTTACCATAAGTAACTAAATTATAAAATTATTAGTATTCGAGAAGACAACATCAGCAGTTATTATCTAATATTTCACACTTACCGAAAAATACATTTAATTACATCGATGTTTATGATATAACATGAAAACCCAGTGTTTAATTTGGGATTGATCCATAGGATTTAAATGCGGGAAACTTTTAGAATAAAAATGTAGTTGTCTTTTGATTTATGTCTTATTAGTTCTTTTTTCTAATCTTAAGATCGTGTTCATGTTAAAATTAGCCTTTAAAAAAGTAAAAGGTGAATGAATATTGACAATAGGAGACAATCATTATGTTCTTTACATTACACGATAGGCTGGAATTTCACTCATATTTCGCACATAATCACTTTTACTTATCAGTTTTACCTTTGAAATATAAAAGTGTACACATCTAGCTACATAATCAAAGTCCTAATAATAATTTAGCACAATGATATGGGTTATTTTTTCTGCTAAAGTATTAAATAATTTTCAAGAATTTAATCTAATGATTTATTGAATTTTGAATGAATTTTCTTACTAAGAAATTTATTATTTTATCGTTTCATATTTTAAAGTGATTACTTTGACTATTCGCCATACAATCTTATCTGCCTATTTTTCCTTAGGTATAAAACAGAACAAAGTCAACGTTAACAATGTGTTAGAAAATTTCTAATCAACAAGAATATATATATATGAGCCAGGGAAGTCCTACTCACTGCCTTCTCGTGGCATTACTGTTGTTTACGAAATTGAGAGGACGAAAAGCACATATCCGGTGCTTTAACTGGGTCGGTGGACATGGAAAGCTCACCTAGGGGAGTTGGAAAACCCTCATTCCAAATCAATGGTGCACATGGGCTCCAGTATCCGGAAGGAACAAATGGCGTATGAACCAATTATTTGGTCACCGGCTACCATGGGACTGCATCTCCTCACGATGCTCCACTGCCTTGTGGACTAGACCTTCAGGTCAAAGGCTCCGGGTGTGGCCCCCTAAGAAAACCAACTGCTTCAATTTGGGCACCTGAGCAGTATCACAGCCCTCACACAAATTGAATGAGATTTGTGCGACGCATATGTATCTGGTGCTTCCTTGTACCAATATTTACGTGTATAAATAAATAAATAAATAATGAGTTAATACATACTTCAATAGTATACCAATTCTTAAAATCACTTGCGAACAACAATACAAAGTTGAAAATAATGTAAACGATTTCAAAAGATCAAAATGAGTAACTTTGTTGTGTGTTTTTTCTCAACAAATAAAACGAAACGTGAAAAGTATGAAAAATGCATACCTATGCTGAATTGAATGTATCCATGTACATTAGAAGAACGATAAGTCCACTTCAACTTATATTTAGCTTACCTATAACTGTTTTTCATTCTTTTCGTTATAAATATGTAAATGAGACTAAGAACTTACCGACCATTGATTAAGATAATCAATCTCAAAACTGTATATGCAATTAGAAAATTAAATAATGAAATAAAAGTGGGGAAAAACAGAAGCTTGACAACAATGAAAAAAAAACAGTTTCTTTGGACAAACAAAATAAAACTCATATTTTTTCCATCGGATCAGACACCTTTTACTCTGTTCGTAATATATATATATATATATATATATATATATATATATATATATATTATTGAGATGAAAATTTGCATAAACGTCCATACCTATTTTACACAGAATGAAAAAGTCAATTTCATTTTGGACTAATACTTTGGCAGAGAACATGATTTTATTGGAGAGTAACACAAAGAAATACATCCCCTGTAAGTAAAATGATTGACAGTTTTACTTATTTATCTATTTATTCTTCTAGTATTCATTAATTTATAATGGTATTCAGTTAGAATAGTATATGGTTTTCTTTATTTCATTTCATGTCTTTTTTCTAATTAATAAAAATGAATACTGTTATTCCCAACATTGATTTACTGTCTATGTTCTTACTTTTTGTATTCTCTCAAATTACATTTGGTAGTATGTTTGTTAGTTTGTTTTAGAATACAAGATTGTTTTACTTGATTACTTATTTGATAGACATAAGAAGTACAGAAGATTAGGTTGTACTAAAAAGCTCTGTTTGCTTATAAAAATAGTTAAGAATGTCATTGAAAAGTTCGAAATATGTAATATATCCAATCAGTCAGTCACAACGTAGAACTTCGTACGTACATACATCAGTTCGAGTTGCCATACCACATTAGCACAGAGATGCAGTTGTCGATTCAAATCCCATAGTGGTAGAAGTAGTAAGAGTATAAGCATTATGTGAAAGATTAGGGTTTGAAGATGTTATTGAAGGAGTATAATCCAGTGAAATAAATTCGGAAAGAGAAAAAAGATAGATACATGAAGAATTCGGAAGATCAGAATTTGAAAGAACACAAAGAGTGGTGCACCTTTGCCATTGCAAACGATTTTGAGCCATGTCATTCAAGATCTCAACCGGAATCTTCGGAATCTGCTTTAACTTGCTTATGTAAAATGATGCTTTTATACAATCTAAGGTTTTTTTTTAAATATAATAACTTTAACAGTTCGATCCTAAAGCTTTTGTTAAAGAAGGTATTTCGACATACTTTTTTTTCTAAACCATTGAAAAATGTCTTCATAATTAATAATGATTACTTTTCCCCAAGTATTTCAATGAAATATGATACAGTTTAATTATTTTTAAAAGTTTATGAAGACCAAAATAATATTTAAATTATTATACAATTAAATCGTTTTATATTTTTGGATCGTTATCAGATGCTTTTAATGTTATTCAACTTACCTAAATGTATCGGTTACGTAGAGATATGAAATGTTCGTGTATAATCAAATCTGTTGACCATGTATACCTTAAATAATAAAGCATTACCATCAAGGGAATCCGGAAATGTTGGTCATGAAGTGTTTATTGACCATGACACTGGGTGAAGGTAGAGCTGGTTCATAAATTGACTAAAGTTAAAAAATACGAATCACTAAACTAAAACTTAATGTTGTAGTAAACTTTATCAATTAATTCCAGATAATTTTAATGTAAGATATTATTTTCCTAATTTGTACCAGTTTGTTTCAATGCATTTTTTAACAGGTCGTATTGTTTCATTACTATTTTCTCCGTACAGAGCTATTTTGTCGTTCTTGTACCTCAGTGAACAACGCTTGATAACTCAGAAAAGTAACTACAATTTGAAAATAAATAAATAAACATAAACGTCAATGAAAAATATGGTGTTATAAAGACTTTCCTATTGGTTGCTTCGTCCTGCTAAGCTTCTAAAATCTACAAAAAGGAACACTGTTTCATTGAGTGAATTCATTTCATTTTATATCCTTAAAATCCTTTATATAAGAATATAAATAATAAATAAGATGTAATCCTACAAATGTGTTTTGTAATGAACATTTGTTAAATTATTCACTATAGTGAATTAAATAATCGTATACACTTTTCATAATTATACAAATATAACTTTATTTAGGCATAAATTAAGCGAGAGAATCTGTGGGCGTATTCGGGCAGATAGGATGTATCTAAATTGCCTTCATCAGAGTACATAAACTTATAACAGTAATCAGTACTAATAAAAAGCACTATTAAAGTTACAGAGACGATAGTAATAACTAAAAATATAATTAAATGATATTAGGAATAAGAAATCTCTGCAAATAATGAATTTACTTGACCATAAAATATATGACCAAAACCTCCAAATTATTTCCATGAATTATAACCTAAAATACTTAGTATTTAATTAAATCTTAATCTTGACCTCAGATCAATATTCATAAGACGTTACTTTAGTTGATGGATTCAATGTGACCTTTTTTAACTCCCCGTTTTGTACAAATTATGAATTCAGTCTAGAAAATGTAGTTTCCCATGTTACATCGTAAGGTGTTAATGAGATACAGTTTAAAATTTACGAGTACTCACGTAGTAACTCATGCTGTTTTGGTCATCAAATACTTACAACATTCCCGATAAACTACAGAATTTGTTGTCACTGACAGATAATTAGGTTATTAAGCAAACATGTTTACACAGCCACAATAATCAACATGCATTTCATTAAAACAGAATTAATTCAATTGTTTGATAATTATTAACCTTGTATTCTTGAGGTTCATTTATGATATTCACATAATATTTACCTTACTAGAAAGTATTTGTCAAGTCGCAGTTGTGTTCATCTAACCAAAATCACCACCAAAAGATTCTGAAATTACAAATGTTTCAATGACCACTGCTTTCAATCAATCCATAAATTCTAAAATTTCTGTGGTTTTGAAAATGTCTATTCTGTACCCTATACATCTAAGTGATATTTTAAGAAATATACTCAAGGTAAATTCTCAAACAAAAGTCAGTCAGCGACAACGTGGGACCAGGCACATTTACGCATCGGTCCAAGTTGTCATACCTCGTTAGCACAACAACATGAACACCGGATTCATAGAAGTATTTAAGTTAGTGGTGGCAGTATATAGAGAAATGTTGTATAGAAGGATATAGTATAGGAAGGAAGACAGATATGAAGCAATTTTAATCTCAAGGTTTAAGGGAAGATAAAGAGTGTATACACCTACGCTATTGTGATCGATTCTGAGCCATGTCACACAGAGTCTCCAACCATTGGTTACGATAGTCACGCGGACCCCAACCAGGTAGTCTACATCTACCAACATGGTTCAGACTAGAAGTTAGTGACTTCAAGCACTGATGCCATGTTTTGATTTGGCCGCCCCTAACTCTCTTCCAACCATCCCCTACACTAGTCAACATTGCGCGTCGTGGTAATCGGTGTTCAGGCATACGTAACACGTGGCCCAACCATCTCAGTCGATGAAGATTCATGACCTCATCAACTGATTTACCATCATTCCCTAATACCCTGCGTCTAACCTCACTATTACTTACCCCGTGATCCCAGCAGATGCGAGCAATATTTCTAAGGCATCTGTGGTCAAATACTAGTAACCTACGAGTATCTTCTACTCTTAATGGCCATGTTTCGCAGCCGTGAAGTAGAACAGAACGAACTGCTGCACAGTATACTCGTCCCTTAATTGATAGACGGATATCTCGTCTTCGCCATAGGTGACGTAAGTTGGCAAAAGCCAAGCGAGCCTTTTGAATCCGTGCTGAGATTTCGTCAGAAACCAACCCATTAGGACTGATCAGACTTCCAAGATAAGTGAAGTTGTCGACGCGTTCGACTACTTCACTCCCTATCCTTAGTTCGGGTGTTAATGCAGGCCAGTCCTGGAGTAACAATTTACATTTGGATGGGGACAAACGCATCCCAAATATCCTGGCATTATTACTCAGTTCTAACAGAAGACTCTGCATTTTGTCAGCGTCTTCACCAAACAGGACTATGTCCTCTGCGTATTCTAAGTTGCTTAGTGGTCCCCCTGGTAGGAGATCAATTCCTGTAGATTCAGTCGAAGAGAGTGTTATTTCCAGCAACAGGTCTATAAAGAAGTTAAACAAAAATGGGGATAGTGGACAGTCTTGACGGACACCACTTGAGGTTGTAAAATCATATGACAGTTCGCCATAAGCTCTCACTCGACTGCTAGTGTTCGAGTAAAGAGCCTTCACAAGGTTTATGTACTTCTCAGGTACACCTTTCAATGATAGACATTGCCACAGAACCTCTCGGTCTACAGAGTCAAATGCTGCTTTCAAGTCAAGAAAAACTATCATTGTCGGACGCCGATAAGCATGTCTGTGCTCTAAAACTTGACGAATGGTGAATATGTGGTCGATGTAGCCACGACCAGGTCTGAAGCCAGCCTGATTTTCTCGTGTTTGCAGTTCACGAGTCTTAGTTAGGCGCCCGATAATTATTGAGGCTAGTATTTTAGATGCTATGTTAGTCAGACTAATCCCTCTATGGTTATCACGGGATGATTTTGGCCCCTTCTTATATATTGGGACAATCAGTGATTGTGACCAGTCGGACGGGATTACGTCCGTCTCCCAGATTTTAGCCAGAATATTAGTCAACCTAATCGCTAAAATTGGACCACCATATTTAAAGACCTCTGGAGCCAATCCATCAGGACCAGCTGCTCTTCCTCGTTTCAGATTACTTATAGCCTTTTGAACTTCAAGTAGGGTCGGGGGGCCTACTTCAATGTTCCATTCAGACTGTCTGGGAATAATGGGTAGTTGTGCAGTAGCTGAAGGCCAGCTAAACTGTTCCTTAAAGTGTTCCCCCCATCGTTCTAAACGTTTGAGTTAAGAGCAGATAGGGGTTCCGTCTTTTTCCGAGATTGTCTCACTTACACTTGACTTCTTAATTCCGGTTTCTTTTATTAGTCTGAATAGTTGCCTGGTGTTGCCTACAGCCGATGCCTTTTCCATCTCTTTTGCTTTCGTTGCCCACCACTGCTCACGATCGTTCCTCAGACTTTTAGTTAACCTAGATCTAATTTGTTTACGCTCTTCGTCATGTTCAGAGCCTGATGGGATGAGTTTACGCGAATCCATCAGTGAAATAGACTTAGAGGAAATCCACTGGTTTTTTGAAGCCTTATGGTTTAAATAACGAATAGATGTTACTGCTGTTTCTACAGCTGTTCGTGTGTCTTTCCAAGCAGCATCTGGGTCAGTCTCGTTTACAGAACTGCCTAGATGTGAACTCAGTTGTTTCTGGAATTTGCATTTGGCTTTCTCGTCCTCCAGCTCAATCCTAATGGGTCTTCTTAGTGTACTTTTCCTGCGTCCATTGAGGCGCAGACAAATGCGCGCTCGTATTAAAGCGTGACCAGAGTCTAAACAAGTATTCCAATACGAGCGACAATCTTCTATTGAGCCTCTCCAACGATGACTGATGACAATATGGTCTATTTGAGTCCATCGTTGGTTTGGTGCAAGTGGTCGTCATGTGAGACGATGTCTCTCCTTATGCTTAAAATTAGTGCTTTCTAAAAATAAACGATTGTCTGAGCATAGTTGCAACAGACGATCACCATTATCGGTTCGTTGAGCCGGAATACTAAAACACCCACCTAAATGTCTTTCTGTTTGATTTAAGCTGCCTACCTGGGCATTAAAGTCACCTGCTACGACTACTATGTCTGAGCACTTAGCTTTCTGAAGTAGCTCAGAGAGTTTTTTGCAAAAGTCATCTTTCACTTCATCATGGCTGCAGTCAGTGGGAGCGTAGGCAGAAACGACGAAAAGGCAACGACGTGTGTCCCTATCCTTCCGAGTTCTTACGGAGCCATTTAGCCGGACAACACACAGGCGACTGTTAACGGGGATCCATTCTAGTAGTGCCTGTTCTGCCCTTGTACTGAGTGCTATACCTACACCTGCAAGTCCACGAGAAATAGCCAACGGGTCGCCAGATACACGGAGGGTGTATTTCGTTGGCTGTCCATTTTGGCGAGGCGAGGTCAAGTAAATGGCCACACTGGGATCCTGTATGCGTGTTTCGGAGACACAGCATACATCAATGGTACGAGATTCCAGGGTTTTAGCTAAGGAGGCCTGTTGACCGATTTGGCATAGGGTACGTACGTTGAAGGCTCCAATGTGTAGTTTGGAACGAGGTTTTAGTAGACCTAGGACAGCGTTTCGCGCACTAGAATCGTTGGCCATGGTGACACTTGAGGAGGAAACCGGAAGAGGAAGTTCAGTGTTGAAAGTCAAGGTAAAAGGAATAGTAGGAGTTGAAGAAGGAGATTGATTATGAATACAGTGGTCTTGAGTGCTGTTTGAGGTATGAGGGCAGTTATCACTTCCCGGTTGCCCACACCGTGGAAGGATTCTTCTAGAGGTACCTGAAAAGGAAATTGGGTTAGAAGTGGTCTTAATGACCTGAGAGCGTGACCGCAGTGCCCAAGGGACAACTGCTTGAGGTCGGTCACACACGACCTTTTTGTGGGTAGTTTTTGTGTTAGCCCCGTTCTTCAAAGGACCTTACCGCCGGAAACGGATATCCGTGGGATAAGGCGAGGTGTGCATTTTTAGGGTTGACCTTTTCTAACCCCACCCTTCCTTGTGGGGAGCAGCATCGCTGTCATGCTGGTTGTCTGAAGGAAACACCTTACTGCTGTCACACCTCTGTACAGTTAGCAGTACGACTTTGCCTTCGGACCTTGGGTTTGCTGCTTTTAGTCTCACCGCTCTTCAAACGACCTGCCTGGCATGGTAAAACCTTGAGGAACTATTGTTCCAGCCAGTATAGCTCGATTGAATCATCACGATAGGCAAGCCTGACCACCACGTCAAGGTAGCAGCAACGGTCGGGATATTTTAAGAAATATACTCAAGGTAAATTCTCAAACAAAAAAGGAATTGCTTTGTCAATTCACAGTCTTTTTAGTAAACTAATAACCCAGATGATAGCAAAATGAGAAATGGCACTGTTTACGTATGTGATATATATATATATATATATATCACTTCATCTTTTATCTTAAATCTTACGAACCCAGACCAACTTACCTGTTTTTAAGAATAAATGGACAATTAACCTAACATCCACGCAACCAGTAATATTTCACCGAGATTATGTCAATATTATTGACCATTTAAAATCTCATACTTTCAATATAACGTAACATCAAAACTTTCTATTTCATTTCTGATGTATAATAAATATATTAGCAATTAAAGTTTTCCGTAGAAGAGTCACCTTAAAGGAATTCGCCACAAAATGTCTCCAGTCAATCAATTTTTTTCAGTATCAAATCGGATATTTCAAATAAAATAAAGTTTATTCATAAAAGATTTCTATAATTTGTTTTCTTTCACAATAGAATATGATTCAATTAGTTATACAAAAATAGTGAATTATTGCAAATGAAATTGTTTTTTCAACAAAAATGTCATCTAAATTCAATTTATGAAATCCTATTGGGTTTTGATATAATTTGTTTATATATATATATATATATATATATATATCCTACAAGAGATATTTTGAGAATGAAAATGAATGACAAATTTTATAGTTTTACAATAAAGTATATGGGACTCCTCAGTAGTGCGCATCCACGATCCCGCACTCGCAAGATTCGAACCCAGGACCTACCAGTCTCGCGCCAGAGAGCTTAACCGATAGACTAAGTATATGTTTGAGTATAAATATAATCACCAGAAATGAAATTATTTATATAACTGTGTTTTTCATAAAATGTGTTTGAAACAATTTTATAATTATAATTTTTGAGTTGCAATTTTAAAATAAAGACGTACACGTGTTTAAGTCCATAAACTTTATTTTCTTAGTTCCTGTACTTATATTTCAATGGTTTCTTAGTTTATATCACACTTGTTGATATCATAGAAAATTTGATTTTAAGAAAATCTACTAGAAATAGTTCTGATATTTTATATGTTGACTACTGAACCGGCATACAACAGTGTTAATTTCTAACTTCAATCGATCAGAGCAATCTCATCTTTATTGCATTTCTGAATAAATTTACAAGTGTACTAACCATTCCTTTTACAATATCTCTGGAGTAAACTCTTGTATTCATTTTTACTCTTTGGTCACTTTGTTCAATAAACATATATTATTAGTTGAAATATTTTCAATTATAATTCAAGTATTGTTTATATCAATGGTTGTACAGCATTACAAAACCTATTTATTAGTTACAAATGCTTTTACCTCATACCAATATTAACATTATTAGCTTTCTTACTGTCTTTAATGTCTGAGATGGATTTAATCTTTGTTCAACATTTCATTACACTTGTTGATATCATAGAAAATTTAATTTTAAGAAAATCTATTAGAAATAGTTCTGATATCATATATGTTGACTACATTTCAGTGTTCCAGTAGATTTAAATAGAAAAAAGATATAGACGTTTGCCTGAACTTTCTGTACAAAACAAATTATATTGATGATTTACAGCAATACTTTTAAACTGCCACATATATCCACTCATGATTCTTATAGTACAAATAATAGTATACTGTTTAGAAGATAATTTCATATTTATTTGCTTGGAACATCAATGTTTTCCTTAAAAGCCTTCATTCTCGAGAGATAAAAAATAATAACCAGTACGTTGACCACTCTATAACAGTTCTGTTTGTAGCTTAAGAGAAATTGTTCATAGATGTTCAACCCTTTTCAAAAACTTAATTTTTAAAATAAAAACTAAATTTCAAGTACGTCTCTAGTTGTAATAACTCAAGTTTTTCTTTAAACACATTAAACTGAAAGTTCCCTTTAAAATCAATCATACATATGTATGTAATATTATGTTAGTTGAAAATTAAAATTAATAACATGTACATAGATCTATTTTATGAAGTTTAACTAATTCTCATTAGTTTCTGTAATATATTGCCATTTTATTTTTGTGTTTTACTGTCAGGTACACATCTCACTGACACTATGAACAGCACAAATCGATGAACATCAACTGGCCTTAAGTAATAAGCTACACTTTATTTCAAGTTGGCATATTTACTATTAGAAACTATGGAGAATTTGAAATGGTGTACAAAATAATGAATAATAACAAATAATGTTGACTAGAAAAATGTTGATAAGTTGATAAGATATTTAAACCCTGACCAGATATTACCACTAATTCCCATGTTTGTTTAATTCTCTTAGTTATTTCGCTAAGTTTCTATAAGACAAGAATTTTTAAGTGAATAGCATGAAGCTTCTAACTGTTACAACAAAACCACTGTCTTCTAACATTTCCCAAAATTAAAACAGTACCTAAGATAAAAAGTAGTATACAAAAAAGATACAAAACAATCATTTATTCCAATTTAGAAATCTCTAACATAGTAATACTAAGTCTTGGTAGTTGTCATTAAGATAACATGCTAGTTTGATTTGTGAACAACTGTCATAATTCGTCAAAAAAATCAACTCCTCATTCGAAACGCACTTTCATCCAGTCTAACATTTGAAAGATCAAGTTTTAGACGTAAAATGAATAACATTTAAATGTTCTTTGTTTTAAATGTTTAGTTAATAAAAAGAGGAAAAGCACATGCATAAAAGAAATAGTTGGAAGAAACTTCTAAATGAACGAAAAGAATTTTTATTATCTTGTACTTATATCCTTTCGCTTTTCAAGTAGAAATTTGAAGGTAGTGATATGTTCACTGATAGGGGGTTGAAAGTAATCAATAAACTGTCTACCCTTAAGTCTCAAGCTAGTCGGCACACTTCATCAAAGCGTATCTATTACCTTGAACTATGTTTCTAATGCTATTTGGATTTCTATCACTACTCAATATTCAGTTAGTGTGATGACATGTATAAGTTATCGTATCGTTACATCACTCAGTTTTGTTTACTTTTTAACTGAATATAATAAACAAGAATTCGGAAAAACACTTAAAATGTTACGTAAATAACTGAAGTTTTGAATATTTCCAATTATTATCTCGTCTTTCAACTCTCTCCAAAATATCTCTGACATTCACCGAATGTTTAGTAGATGTTCATAAGCTAGGTAAACATCTATTACATCAGAAACAATATTCTTCGTGGTAGGTGTACCAAGATATATAAAAAAACTAATATATATCCTTATATTTGCCAGCTCGAATGCGAAAACTTTACTATATCAAAGACGTTAACAACATAAATTATTAGTTAAAGGTTTTAACTAAAACAGTAACAAATTCCGACTTCCTAAACTTACAATTCACAAAATTTGAAATCATTTACTGTATTTTTCATAATTTGTCAATCGTCCACATTTGTAAAGCTCACAAATTACGTAGAAATTGCAAGGCAATAAAAACTATGTTTGGTTTAAATTCTCTACTATACAGATTTCAAATTGTCTTCTAGAGTTTCTTCGCAATATCTTCATGTGTTATTATGAAAACCTTTTTACCACTCATCTTTGAAATGATTTTTCGAATGAAAATGTGCATAATATAAACTAATTTCGGAATCGCTTACAAATGAAAATAGATTGACTCGTAATATTCTCAAATCCCTATAGAACAAATCAAAATATTTCTCCAGCGACTTCAACCAATAATTTGAAGCATGAATAAAAACCAATTTCAAATTTTAGGATCCATATTTTGGAAATTATTAAATCTAAATCAGTCATTCACGTGTCAACAGCTTAGTTTTAAGAAAAACAAAACACTGTAGTTTAAATTAAATATTTAACTATTCAAAAGTATTTTTCCAAGTTTAATCAAAATTAAACATTGAAAGGTATTTTATCAGAAGACTGTTTATATTCTATACACATACATATATTATGTGGATTTCTTTCTCTATTGACTAAAATATGTATATTTTTTCTAAGAAAACTATATTGATAATTTATGATAAAGTTAACATCATACTTTTAATACCTTTTATAAAGATTTTCATATTTCAGAAGACGCTATTATAACTGCAACATAAATTTTCTGTATATCATAATACAACAAAATAGATCATTTCTTGTTAAAGAAAAATGAATTTTTATAGTTGAAATCATGAGTCAATTGAAGCTAGACCACCATGGATAACCTGGAAGCACCGGACGGCCGTTTCGTTTTATTATGAGACTCCTCAGCAGTGCGCATCCAAAAATGAATTTACTTAAAAAAATAAATAAATAATTTTCAGATCGTTTTTTTTCTCATGCAATAATTCCAGCTAGAAATTAGTTGAAAACGAAAGATCATTCGACAACTGTATTGTCCTTCTTAACAATATATACCCACAATATCACACGATACACTTAAACTGATGAATTTAAATCCATAATTCCAATTTTAACTTATATTGGTGAATTACTGTTTTAAAACTCATTAGGTGAAACTATAAAAGTTACAGCTTTACACTAGGACCTCATAAGTTCATTTTAAAGTTTATTATTAGTCTGTGATAGTATACTGTATTCATATTTAACTAATCCTCACAAACTACAATAGAAACTAATTATTTACAAAACTTTAACTTTAGTATAATAACTATTGTAAAAAAATTATTCTATCGAAAATCAATAAAATTTCGACTTACTATCGGTAATTTAATATTATTAAACTGAACCTTTTCTAACATATTGAGCATAAATAATAGTTGTAACCTCTCTTGTCTTTACTTATAAAAAACATATATTGATTATAATTACAGAATTATTTTATTCATTTAAATCTCGGTTTATATTGTTATGTTATAATAGCCATAACGATTGTTTCATTCCCAAAGGATATCCAATATTTATTATCATTTATTTTATTATATAAAAATTAGAAAATATTCTAACTTCTAAAAGAGATTCATTTCAATAATAGCAAATTTTAGAAACTTCATTAACAATACACTAAATTAGTATTTTTGAGACTAATAGTTTGAAAACATATTTCGATAGTGTAATAAGAAGAGGAAGATTAGCAACACATTTCGAACAATCTGATCACACATATACTTGTTAAGAACATTTATATATAAAAATAAAAGGTCAACTAGACTTGAAATGGGGGGGGTATGAATAGACAAGGATAATAATAATAAAAATAATATGAAAACAATTTGACACCTAATCACTCTGAATAATAAGCTAATATTACCAGGGTAGGTTTAAGGTGAGAACAAACTATTTTTGAATACACAAAGGGGGTTTGAATCTTCATAATGCTAAAGTTTCAATAAACCTTAGTCTAATATATTGTATCAACTCGAATTATTTATTTCCTTCGAAAAAAATTAAAAATAATTTCAACTGGTTAATCTAAACTAAATTATTCATCAGTCATTAATGAGTACAATAATCATATATATATATATATATATATATATAACTTACTTTCGCCTGGTTAGCGTTTCTTTAGCGAGTTGGTTTTCCACGGGATGGGGTCGCTAACCCATGCCCAACCCCCCTCCTTTGTGTTGGCTTGGGACCGGCAGTAGCCCCCGGAGGAGCTACAGGCGGAGTTTATATATATATATATATATATATATATATATATATATATTGATACAAATAATGTCTGAATTTTATTCAGGATACAAAATTTAAGCATTTCTCTAAATAGTTTAGTTCTATATTATATCAAAGTGAAAAACGAACTTAATTTGAAGGTGAAAGAAAAAAGGAACATTTCTTAAACGAATTCTTATTAATAAATAATAAAAAAAATATAAACTAGTCTACAGAATTTCATATTTTTTTAAACAAAAAAAATTATGTCAAAAATCATTTGATTTATGGTTTCCTTTTATTTTCAAAAAAAAAACAAAAACAAAAACAAAACAAGGATCATATGTTTTTCTTCACTGAAAAAAAAAATAAAAAAATCCCTTTATTTTCTCTTTAACATATAAATTATTGTACTTTTCTATAGTTTACTAGATACACAAAAATTGTAAGTTAATCTGTTTTTTTTGAAAAGAAAATCATTACTAAAGTAATTCACAATTAATGTATGGAGTGTGCTTATAACTTCAAGTGTTTATGATACTTGAATAATAAAGAAAAATGAAAAGGAATACGTTTTCAATATTCTTGTTAGTATCCTTATATCTTTCGTTTTTTTTTATGGATTTCTCTATAAAGATTTAATTATATTGAAATGACCGAATGGATTTATGGTGTAGTGATAGATGGATAGCATAAAGCACAACATATGAATCGATAACAAATGCGATTACTCCTTCAGTAACTCATACGTTTTGAGTTGTAAGAATATTAGATTTTCGGTCTGTGCCTACTAAATATATAACTGTTTATATACAATGGGATAATAAATAATTTATTTTAAGTGGTCTGAAAGAATATAACCCGAAATCTGAAGTAGGGTAAATTCCACTTCATTGATCAACAGCCTAAATTATTGATTTCTATTCCAGTCACCTATCAGATAAGCAAACTTTATTTAGTTTCAGTCCAAAGTAACTAATTATGCTACCAATAGTAATAATCATAATTGAAAATTTATAGAAATATTAATTCACGTTCAAAGCTTCAATCATTGATATGAAAATTAAATGACTTCTGAGATAGTGTCTCTAGCACATAAAATAAAAAATTAAAGTCTTCAAATCCGATGTTACAAATCAACTTAGTTGTTTCATCAGCTTGCGTAAATATTTATTAAAGGCTGAAAATAACTTAGCAACATATTTGATAACGCTCTGTACGTATTTGGTAACAAATAACCTTTTAAAATAATTGGTTCCATAAATCTATGATTAATTGCACCTACCACAATAGTTTTCTACTGTGAGCAACTTGCATATGATCTCAACTCAGTCTCCTCCCACCTTTAGAACTCCCATCATTGTTAAAACATATCATTACATCTAAGCCTGTTTTATTTTGCGCTCACGGGATTACCAACCGAATATTGATGAAAAACAAAGGCATAACGTAACAAGGGATCATAATCAGTACCAGTAGAATTTCTAAATGCTAATTTCTTTAAACATTGAGTCAAAACTACTATACGAAATTAGTACACTACCGTTAAACCCCTTTAACTTTAGAATGTGCTCAGTGCTTGGCAAAGTGTTTGCAGTAGCGGTTGAAAGAAAAATAAGCAAACCAACTTAAGAATAATAAATAAACTTCAAAGTATTACATTAGTTGATCAGTCTCGATATTTTTTACTGGGTCATTTAATAATGTAGATTAGAACCTCTAACATAACTAGTTTCATCAACAGCGAATAACGTAAGCAAATGCAAAACTTAGTTCCTGAGATTCTACTGTAGTGAATAAGAACACGAGTGGGGACAATCGAATGTATTTAGGCACGAAATTACAGAATATCTCCGTAAAATATGAGAACCATATAGCAAATAGTTAATTTGCAAACTATCAATCAATTGTCTCAATCTTGAAAGTTCCTTCTGCAAATATCAGTTCATCGTCTCCGATTATTATTATTCATGCATTTTCATACCAATAGCGCTTCCTTATCGATCTTCTAATGAAATACATTCAATGCCCGACCACCGTTAAATACTACTTATGTGGATATAAGTAACCCACACCACACTACAACAATCTAATAATATGTTTGATTTAATTCTTCTCGAATAAAATTATGTGTGCTTCTTTCTGTTTTAATGTTCTTTCTAAAAAGACAATATATTTAAAGATAACTATGACCTAATACATTTCTCAATAAAATCGAAAATGTACGCATGAGATTACAAACTCTTTCAAATTGAAGTGGATTACTTACACGAAATGACTAAGCATGCAAATGAAGAAAAATTAAATTTACATCGTCCATAATATTTATTTTATTGTAGTTGAAAGCTTGACTGGAAATATACACTCACCTTTATAGATTATGGAAAACTGCTGTATTTTATTTGCATATGTGTAAGTGCTTATTTCTACACGGAAACCTTTAAACTTATATGAAATATTCTATTAACACAGATTACATATTACTTCCAAAGTACGTTATTATTATTATTATTATCCACAGCCAAAATGGTTCTGATTCCTTTTGGATCACTCATTACACATGTTTCCTATAAACATTTAACTGTTCCATGGAAATTAAAATAATATTTTTATCATTTATTCGGGATGCTTTGTCTTCTGCTATTATATTTCAACACTTACAACATACCAGATGGCCATGTAGTAATGAATATCATGTTCACAAAATATTTCAGAAAACTAGGATACAAATATCAACAAATTATTTTCCATCGACTGATCACACTGCTTAGTTATATTTTTCAAAACTTCTATGTTTTTTCTTTCATTATTCACTCACCAAAACTTTATAACAAAAATGACTTTCTCCGTATCCATTATGTTACATATTTCTATAAGTCACATAAGAATAAGCGCTTTAATTCATCTGAGTAGTTATCTTAGACCAATTAATTGCTTTAAGTCCATGTATGCACACAATCATAGCTAATTACCTTTTCCTGCCCTTAATGTTATAAAGAATCACTTAGTTTTTGAGCTACTTACAAGTAGGTAAAATAATCACATGAAATTAATTTATCATAATATCAACTACAGAGTTAGCCCATGAGTGACATCCGCGCACAATGAATTCTGATTTAACATGAATAATCTCAGAATTACGTATCAGGCTTTTATGACTGATATAACGTCTTGTGAAAATATTACTCGTCTACCTAAAAAAAATACGCTATCTCCATGTTTAGAATTGGTAACATAGGGAAAGTTAATAAAATAAGCTTCTTATATATTCATTGACCACTCTCCTGCATTTTACTCAGATCCCTTTGACAAAATTCAATATTAGTAGTTCAAACACCACTTATCATCCATACACATTTGTTTCCCAGCTTTTTTAAGTACAGTGAATTTTAATTTCGACTAATCACTGAAGTACCTTTTTTAGTTTACTGCATGAAGATCACGAAAAACATAAGCGAGACTCGACTTGACTTAATTGAAATGCCTTAAACAGATCCAGTTAAGCCGCTATAATAGATTAAACAAGATTGAGTAGTTTGTTATTAACAACTATATATATATTGGATAAACACTTTCTTTAGTTCAATTTAATGATTAAAGTAAACGCTTTATCCTAGTATGAACAAACTGATTACATTCGATGCTTTTCGGTTCTTCGAAGATGACATGCAAATTAATACGAACTAAGAATTAAATACAGTATAATATCCACTCTAAACGCATGTAGTGACAATAAATACACGTACATAATAAAAAAAGAGGAATACACTAGAATGCTTACACTGATCTGAAATAGATGTAAACCGGATAATGACTGTGAGACCAAGCCATATTGAACAGGGAGTCAAAATGTGAATTATTTTTATCTCACGTCCGCTTATTACCTACAAGAATTCTCCTTACGGGTTGGAATTCGTGATTTTTAAGAAGAGATGTAAACTGTACTTAAATCTTTATTTTATGCAAACTGAGCATAAAAACTACGTGTAACTGATAGCTGATCAAAACTTTTGTTCTAAACTGAGAGCATTTGACAAACATCTAGTTGGTGCGTAGATACTTTTTCCTAAGGAGCAAATTTGTCTCCGGATAGTACATCGATTTTAATGCACTGAATATGTAAAGATATGAGTTTATTTAAGCAGCCTGTTTTTTTTAATGGCACCTGATTTTAATATCCAATGTATTGACTTTACTCTTACTGCTCCAAGTGGTTTTTCATTAATAGTATTTTGGAGGATTCCGACTCATTTGACGGCTTTCTCATTTCTGTTGATCACATGCCTGTTACTTTCATGGTTGCTTTTAAATATATCTGGATAGTTTTCTTGTTTTTCGAAAATGATGTAGAAATCCGTTAAGCCCGTAAACACATTACTCAGTCAAATTCAAATCACTAAATAATACATATTTCGAAAATCGTATGAACATGATTTTGCTCTTCAAAGAAAGTTCTGAATAGGTCTTCAAAAGTAAATACTAGATTTTATAAATACGCTATAGAATACGAGATGATGTAAGTCCAAATGATCAATTAGAAGATACAATCCCCCATCAACTCAATCTTACTTTGATATATATCATATGCCCCCAAATGCCTTGGTACGGTCGAGGGTAAGGAGGAGCCACCCTCCCTCTCGAAATGCTCTCACACGCTCACGCGTATACAGCCTGTGCCAGGGAAGTCCTACTCACTGCCTTCTCGTGGCATTACCGTTGTTTACGAAATTGAGAGGACGAAAAGCGAATGTCCAGCACTTTAACCGGGTTAGTGGATATGAAGGATCCAACTGGGGAAGTTGGAAAGCCCTGATTCCAAACCAATGGTGCACATGGGCCCCAGTATCCTGAGAGAACAAATGCCGTATGAACCTAGTGTTGGTCACCGCCTACCATGGGACTGCATCTCCACACAATGCTTCACCGCTTTGTGGATCGGACCTTTAGGTCGAAAGCTCAGGGTGTGACCCCCTAGGAAAACCACCTGCTTCGATCTGGGCACCCGGGCATTGCCACAGCCCTCACACAAAAGAAATGATTTCTACTGACAATACTATTTGTGTGGTGCAAATATATCAGGTGCCCCTTTGTACCAATACGTATGTGTTTAAATAAATAAACAAGCGAGACATTTCTTTACACACTAAATAGCCCCGCTTACTTACATCTTAAGAAGTTAATTATTCCACACAGAATGCTTTCGTTGGTCTTCAAAAGCTTGACTCCTATAAAACCAAATATTTAAAATAATTTTAACATCTAAATCTAGATTCTTAGTGATAATGTCCGCTTTCCGAAGGACAATTTCATTCTTTTAAAGAAGTGCTTACACAATGGTCATCACTGGACGATAGCATCACTTTGTATTTAAACACACAAATACTTCGTTTACCGTTTTTTTAGATTATTAGACATTTAGTTTAGAAAAAAGCTCCTGAGCGTATACGATGCACTTCTTAATTTAAATGCTTGCTTTCAATAGTGTTCACAAAATCTAGTTGAAAGCGTTCGCTATAAATAATCAGTTTTAAATAACTGGCCGGTCCTTATTGTTCTGATACATTTTCCTGCTTGCTGAATTTGATGTGCCTCTAGTTGTATCTTCCCATTCTTTCTGTGTAACTTGTTTCCGGTAAAACATGTTGCGCATTTGGATGATTTTGGTAGACATCGGTGATTTCGTTTGGATTATTTTAAAATGAATGGATTCTTGGAAAAGACGAGTCTTTCTAGTGGTACTAATATGACGTATTTTTTAAATACAACCACTAAACCAATTACTTTAACCCCAATATTTATACCGATTTTTCTAGGGTAACATTATACATTGGGATGATGCATTAAATGAAAGGGTTGTTATGTTGAGAACACTATAACTACTAAGTAACTATAAATGGTGATACTCAACTGAACATGAAGGGGAAAAAATAAGAATCCATTATGGTATTCTTTTTATGAGAACAAAGTGGTAATAACATATTGCGCTTTAAAAAGACATAAGAAGCAGATTACAGTAAAGTTTGTGAATTACTTGATCAATTAAAAAAGCATTCAATACAATATGAGGAATCATATTAGTAGCCACAGTGGAATATCAAAGTATTTATTTATTTAAACACATACATATTGGTACAGAAGGGCACCAGATACATATGCGCCACACAAAACAATGGAAATAGGAAGAAAAAGGATGAAAAAAGGGGACTGAAATGTACAATCGAAAGACACTTTCAGTTAAGAGAGTTAGAACCACTCTTTATGTAGAAAGTAAAAGAAGGTTGCAGCAGGCTCGCCACTGGCTTCTATTCTGAGCCATATCTAATACCGTCTCTAGCCACTGTGTTGCACCATCTCTCAGACCCCAGCCAGGGAGTCGTGAAGGACCAACAGAAGCTAGCCCTGTGCAGCTTTCTTTCATGCCACGACACCATGTCATACACTGACCTCCTCTCCGCTTTTTCCAACCAGTCCCAGCGTCAGCAAATAATGCGCGGCGTGGAATTCTCTGGGACGACATTCGTAAAACATGTCCAAGCCACCGAAGTCGGTGTTTCAAGATGGTGACACCAATTGAATTATCGTCTCGGCGCCCGAGCACACGATGCCGAACCTCTGCATTACCAACATGGTGTTGCGACTGGATGTCAGCAATCCTTCGGAGACAACGATGATCGAACACAGAGAGTCGTCTAACATCCTCAACTCGGAGAGGCCAGGTTTCACAAGCATAGAGCAAAACTGCTCTCACCGACGCGTTGTAAATCCGACCTTTTACAGCCAGACTAACATCACGAAGGCGCCAAGGATGGCCCAGATTGGCATTAGCCGCTCTGGCTTTCATTATACGTGCATCGATGTCATCAATCACGCCACCACCAGCACTTATGTAGCTACCTAGATACACGAACTTCTCAACTACTTCAATCTGCTCACCATCCAGGGTGAGTACAGGATGAGAATCCTGTCAGTCTTGTAGGAGTACTTTGCACTTGGAGGGTGCAAAGCACATGCCGTACCTGCGGACACTGATTGCCAACTGATTAAGTACGGATTGCATGCCTTGGGCATTATCGCACAGTAAGACAATATCATCCGCATACTCGAGGTCGAGAAGTCGTTCTCTAGGCAGCAGATCCACACCGCCATTACTTACATCCATCAGAGCTGTTTCCAGGATGTCATCGATGGCAAAGTTGAAGAGGAATGGTGAGATCGGGCAACCCTGCCTAACCCCACTGCTTTAATGAAACAAGGGAGAAAGGTGGTTGTATGCCCTCACTCTGCCTGAGGTGTTCGTATATAGGGCCTTTAAGATGTTAATGAACTTCTCAAGCACACCTTTCTTCAATAGACAATCCCAGAGAACAGTTCTGTCCAACGAATCGAAGGCAGCCCTGATATCAAGAAACACTACGATTGTTGGCCTGCGATAAGTATGACGGTGTTCTAACATTTGGCGGAGGGTGAAGATGTGATCAATGCATCCTCGACCAGAACGAAAACCAGCCTGCTCCTCGCGAGTCAATCGTTCTCGGGTTTTAAACAACCTACGAAGAATGACAGAAGCCAATAGATTGGACGCAATCGGAAGTAGACTTATCCCCCGATAGTTGTTACAGGAACAACGTGAACCCTTTTTAAAGATAGGGACGACTATTGACTCATTCCATGATGTTGGAACACTTTCTTGCTCCCAAACCTTTGCAAACAACACCGTCAGTTCCTTAGCCAGAAAGTCACCACCATCTTTAAAAAGAGCCGGAGGTAAGTCATCTGGGCCAGGTGATTTGTAGCGCTTCAGGAGTTGGAGTTCCTTACGGACTTCCGCCTCGTTTGGTGGATCAGTCGTCACCAGCCATGGGGGGCAGGACAAACTGGTTGATGTTGCCGGAGCAGCAGGTCAGTTGAACTGCCCTTCAAAAAATTCCGCCCATCGGAATATCAAAGTAAGCACTAAAATTTGTTAACAGGTTACTGATGTTTCAGTCTCACAAGTGCCTTTCTGTTTACATCCGCAACACATCAACAATACTAGAAAAAACCCTACTACTATACTGAAGTGAATACCTGTGTTGATAACAAACAATGATTAGAGATGTAGTCCTATTTCGCATGGACTACACTTTCAAACGTTTTATTTTATTTAAACACATAAATATTGGTACAAAGGGGCACCAGATATATATGCGCCTCACAAATCTCGTTCGATTTGTGTGAGGGCTGTGATACTGCCCAGGTGCCCAGACTGAAGCAGGTGGTTTTCTTAGGGGGCCACACCCGGAGCCTTTGACCTAAAGGTCTAATCCACAAGGCAGTGGAGCATCGTGAGGAGATACAGTCCCATGGTAGCCGGTGACCAACAACAGGTTCATTCGCCATTCGTTCCATCAGGATACTGGAGCCCATGTGCACCATTGGTTTGGAATCAGGGTTTTCCAACTCCCCTAGGTGGACCCTCCGTGTCCACCAACCCGGTTAAAGCGCCGGACATTCGCTTTTCGTCCTCTCACTTTCGTAAACAACGGTAATGCCACGAGAAGGCAGTGAGTAGGACTTCCCTGGCAGAGGCTATATATTCGCGTGGCCATGTGAGAGCATTTCGAGATGGAGAGCGGACTCTTCCCACTCTCGGCCGTACTAGGGCATTATATTTATATATATTTTTTGTAATAAGCCAATGAGTAGAAAACTGTACTTCTGGTGTTTTGTGACTTAATATAAGCCACTTCCTCAGAGTAAGTAAGTGACCGAAATAAAACTAATAAGTTTAAACAGTACAATTGTACTCTGAAGAAGAAACGTCAAAAATACAATTTTCTACTAATTCGGATATCACAAAAAAATTAATTTATTATTAAATTTTTCATCAACGCTCAGTTTATTCAAAACTATCAAGTCCATCCTTGACACTGATACCTACTTTTAAACATTATTTGTGAATCCAAGTTCTATTTCAGTAGGATTACCTCTTGCATAATAAGTACAGCACTGTGACAGATAGAGGGGTATATACTCGGTATATAACGTTAGAAGTTCGATCTTCGAATCAGTCATGTACAAGACAAAAGTTTAAAACCTCCATCTTGTACTTAAGGGACGCTGATTCCCCAGCAAGAATCCCCCCGAATCTACTGAAAGTAACTCCTCACAAATAGACGTCATTACTTATCATTACAAGCGGTTCAGAAACTTATTTAAGCGTTGGGTTGTTCGAATTTATCAAAAGTTGCTAACGATTAGGAAAGCAAAAGAAGTTAACTGAATTCCACATATATTACATAATATTCAGCAAATGACTTCAAGTCATCATTTAAAAACACCTAATCCCAAGGGATAAAAAAATAACACTTAGTAAAAACAATGGGTTAAAAGTCTTAATTTAAAAATATTGACAATAATAAAACAAACAGACTCTGAAATTTTCACAATTAATATCAAAATAAATGCTTGTGGAAGATGGCACCTTTGTGAGATCCAAATAGATAAATGCAGCAAAGGTAATTCATGTGAAAGTTAGTGGTTCAATACGTCTATCATCCATATGAGACTGAATTACTTGACTGAATTCCTTTCTATTGGCTAAAGTATAACCAACAGACAATAAATGTTTAATTTTATTATTAAATATGTTTGCTGTCTCTAGCGGTCGAGCTAAAATTTAAAAAAAAATTGTTAGTGTGAAAAACGTACTACAATTAGTAAGAACATAACATTACTGAGGTTAGTGAAAATCTAATAGATCCTCCTGAAGACAGGAGTTCATAAATGTGAAGATGGTGATCAATATTCCAGATGACCGTCAGTTTTTTTCACTTCATGTACTGATATGTATTCTTTTAAGTCTAGGATTTTGACGTCATACTAGTAATGATTTTAGGTAGACTTTATATATCTGATAAGTTGTCTCATTTAATAACATTTAGAAAGAACTTGCAGTTATTTTACTAACGTTACCACAACTCACTAAACTCATGTTTCAACCAAATCTTGTTTGAAGAAGAGACCAACATTTGATGAACTATCGTAAACAAGATTCTGGAATGGATAGTGGCTAGCAGTGGAATCCACGACGCGCGTTTCGTCCTATTTGGGACTCGTCAGCTGGATGTACCTGCATCTCAGGGTTGATGTTCACTCTGGGACTCGAACCCAGTACCCTCGCTTCAAACGCCATCGCGTTATCCACTCGGCCACTGAGTCCTGATAGCCACTTGCTTGTGCGATGGGGTGAAGTTTAAATTTACATGGTATTGTTTGTTTGAATCTTCCC
>NC_031495.1:40081272-40166754 GCF_000237925.1 Schistosoma mansoni | reverse complement strand
ACGAGTCCCAAATAGGACGAAACGCGCGTCCTGGATTCCACTGCTAGCCACTATCCATCTCTGCTTACCATGCTTGTGAATTAAGGTTATATTGAGGCAATACACACAGTATGCCAATTAGAGACTGACCAGTTGCAGTTCCAACACATCGGTGGGAAGATTCAAACAAACAATACTAATTGAATTTAAGATTCTGGAAGTTTCAAACTAACTCCATACTCTAATCCAAAGAAACCTGAAACATTTTCGGAACAAATTTGTTTATTTTACCTCGAACACTAGTTTCTATTAACTTTCATTCAAATACTATCAACATGAGTTGACCGTAGTATAATAATAAATAGTTTAATTTTATCCCCTTGATTCATGAGTCGGCTACAGTTATACTGACAGCGTTGCTTTATTCAACACAATCGCTTAAACAATCAATTTGACAATTTTTCATAATACTTTTTATTACCTTTAGGATGAAATGCTAAGATTGATAAGCCCAATTCTAAACCTTGACCGAAATCTCCTTCATCGTTGGCGAACTGAACACAGGTAATCAACTCATCGACTGGAGCAAATTTAATTAACTGTCTTTCTTTTGACTTCTCACTGACAATATCTTCCAGTCTGTTGTTCAGTTCAGCTGTCAAAGGAAAGCAGCATCGGGATCGGACATAATACAAGTAATCCAATAGTTACAAAATTACATTCAAAGTCTAACCGACACAAAACAACATCATATTAATCCTTTCTACATCAAGTATAAAACAAGAATGATAAGAAAAAAATAATACTCAAGTCCCAAAATTCAAGTACTCATGTGATGGTATACGACTGAATAAGACTATGTAAACCACTTTTACTATAAATGAAACATGATAAATAAAATACGGAAGAATAAATGAGAAAGCACAAACAATTACTATTGAAGACAGTAACAAAGAGGTATAAACTAATTTTGAGACCTATCACAAGTAGCTGTATTTTGTGGCTATACTTACTTACTTATGCCTGTTACCCCTCGTCGAGGAGCATAGGCCGCTCACCAGCATTCTCCATCCAACTCTGTCCTGGGATTTTGTGGCTATATTCAGTTAAAATTAAGAAAGACACTGAAGATATCACATAAATCCTTGAAATCTTTTATGCCTAATATAATTAAATACTGTTTTCCACTGAACAAAACAATAAACTCTGTTCGTGAGCGGTGTTGAGTTGAATTGGACCGCTTTGAAAAGATTATATGATTCACCCAATCACTATACCGCAACCATAGGAAACGCAACTTCTCAAACATACTATGAAACTGCAAAACTTGCTAAGTTTTAAAATTCATGTGATACACGGTTACACAGGGAAAAGTGGTTTGAACTTACTGTAAGAAACATTTAAAGGACGGTATCCAATGTCATTCTTAGTCACATCGATCACTAAACCTATATGGTTTATTGTGGAACACACTTGACGTTTCTTTCTATCCTTCATATCTTCGGCCATATTACACGAATTATAGATAGCTTACAAGACGATGATAAATCTGTTGGGATATTTTTAAGAGATGCAAACTCAATAAGACTTCTCAACAAGTCAGAATGTTGAGCGCATTTATTTTTTTGCAGAGTAGACCTACAAAGATTAATGATAATCTAAGTTCCGAACCTTAGACAAGCAAACAAATTCTGACCACAATACTCTAGGACTCCATTGAACATAGGAGTTGATTTGGCAAGGAACGGTTTAGATTCGCATGAATCCCTAGAAACATCATTATAAAGTTGTCGATTACCGGAAGTAACCTATATGGTATTGTTCACTGGTGCATACAATCACTGTCACAAACTCCGGAGGATCGTGATAAAAACGGTAATAATTTGACCATTGACCTTTTGTGACTGGCTCCTTGGATCCTAAATGAAGTATTTCAAATGGACCAACCAGACGAAATCCGACATCTAATAGTGCCTCTAAAACAAAGCTCAGTAAGATTAATTTGCATTCAAACCAAGTGGGGCGTCGGCACGAAGAGTTTTACAAAACTCGTAAAACAATGGAAAGTCTGGAGAGCATTTGAGGTGGAATCCTTGACCAATCATTGAAATACGCCTTTGGATTTCATCGGAAATTGGATAATCAAACACTGGACTTTCTTCTTCAGAAACTGTCTTGGGAACTTTTGGTTTCTGGTTCTCAATAATGACCTTTGAACTGCGCTTCCTTGACTTTCCTTTCATGATTTGATTTACAGTCCTTCAAATTGTAGACAAAGTGTACACAGAGAAGAGAGCAACAAGATTCATAACACAAGTTAAGAGATTAACTATTCTTCAAAAGTTGTCAATTAATGCGAAAATGGAATAGTTAAGTGAACTCCGAACAACAAGAATGTAGTGACTTTATGCAAATCATTTAATGATATTAAGAGAACTATTTTAAATAGCCTATCACTATAGTAATTCGTAAATATGATGAGCTACAGAGGAATGAGTATTGCCAGAACAACTCAAATCTCAGATATTGATGGTAACAAGTACCACGGAAATTGGTCCGAAGTGATCACAGGTCGGTCAGCCTATTTGTGCCTTACGTTACATGAGTTTTAAGCCGGTTACATAAACTTCTTAGTGGGATAAATCCTCTCTGCGATTACCTAGAAAATTTATTTCTGATAAAGATGTGGTATTCCTGTTACTCACATAAATATTGATATGAATCTTGAGTGACGTTTTTTGACGATCACTAGTGGGATTTATTAGATGACAAAAATTCATTCGTTTATCTTCTCATTAGTTTTGAGTTCCGACAGTATTACAAACTTGCCCCCAAATGCCCTGGTACGGCCGAGAGTGGGAAGAGTCCGCTCTCCATCTCGAAATGCTCTCACATGGCCACGCGAATATATAGCCTCTGCCAGGGAAGTCCTACTCACTGCCTTCTCGTGGCATTACCGTTGTTTACGAAAGTGAGAGGACGAAAAGCGAATGTCCGGCGCTTTAACCGGGTTGGTGGACACGGAGGGTCCACCTAGGGGAGTTGGAAAACCCTGATTCCAAACCAATGGTGCACATGGGCTCCAGTATCCTGATGGAACGAATGGCGAATGAACCTGTTGTTGGTCACCGGCTACCATGGGACTGTATCTCCTCACGATGCTCCACTGCCTTGTGGATTAGACCTTTAGGTCAAAGGCTCCGGGTGTGGCCCCCTAAGAAAACCACCTGCTTCGGTTTGGGCACCCGGGCAGTATCACAGCCCACACACAAATAAGTGAAATGATGAATTCTATTGACGATACTATTCTCGCTCATATTAGAAGCAAGACAATTTACACTATTATTATCATAATTACCATTATTATTATTATTATTATCATTACTATTATTACTATTATTTACTACGTCGCTTTTTCACCCCCTTTATTCCCAAATTATGTCTCCTTCCTTTCCAACTTATGCAGTAGCTCGCCCATGGTGGAAACTCTGTCCTATCTAAACGATCTCCAGTCACTGTCTGGTTGAAAGTGAATGCTTCCACCGATTACGAATACTGAAGCAGTCTTTCTGAAACCACGTACGCCGTTCAAGCTGGCTTCCTTCAACGTTCGCACACTAATGCAGATCGGACAACAGATGGGGCTGGCTATGTCTTTAGAAAGTCTTAATGTTGATGTTTGCTGTCTATCCGAGACCCGTATTCAAGACTCTAGTGAAGTACTACAAATTCGTTCTCCATCTGTCGCTTCGAAAAGCTTGTTTCACGTGCGCTTATTCGGGGACTCTGTGGCATCTTCGTCTGGTCTTGCAGGCGTTGGTGTTGCACTAAGCGCTAGGGCTGAGGCAGCACTAATCGATTGGATCCCCATTAACAGTCGGTTATGTGCTGTTAGATTAGAAAGTTCCATCAAAGTGAGAAGAAACTGGCGTGAGAAACGGTGTCTTTTCGTCATCTCCGCCTATGCCCCGACAGATTGTAGCCCGGATGCAATCAAGGATGAGTTTTACCACCAGTTAACAGTTCTTCTCCAGAAAGCGCGTTCGACAGATATTGTAGTATTAGCCGGAGACTTGAATGCTCAGATCGGGCGTCTAGGCACAGAAGAGAGTCGTTTAGGTGGCCGATGGGGACTTGTTGGTCGCAGGACAGATAACGGGGACTGTTTGCTGCAACTGTGCACAGACCACAACCTGTTTCTGGCTAGCACTAACTTCCGGCACAGTCATCGCCGGTGTGCCACCTGGCGTCCTCCCTCTGCATCTCAAGCCTGGACTCAGATTGATCACATCGCGATCAGCTACCGCTGGCGTGGTTGTGTACAAGACTGCCGCTCCTTTTGGAGTACCTATCTGGAGTCTGATCATGCCCTGGTCTGCGCCAATCTCACCTTACTTTTCAGTGGCCGAAGGATTGACCACCACCAACGGATCGATGTTAGTAAACTGGCTGCAACTTCTGTTGCCAGTAGGTATCGAGCGGAGCTAGCCTCTAGGCTAGCTACCATCCCATCGAAAAGTATAGATGAGCATTGGTTGCATCTTCACGACGCCATGAAAATGGCGAGTAAAGCCGCTTGCGGCTTCGCGAAACGTCCCGCTTACAAGCACTGGGTTTCTTCTGGCTCCTTACAACTGATCGAAGCCCGTCGGTCTACTCCGGGTGACCGTAAGTATGGCCACAAACGAAGGCTGTTACGTAATGAAATCGGGCAAAGCTTGCGTAAGGACCGAGAAGCCTGGTGGTCGGAGCGTGCTAATGAAATGGAAGCAGCAGCTGCATCTGGTAACTACTGGAAGCTCTTCCAACTCATCCGAGCCACTGGCAGCAAGAAGTCTGGTGTGAGTGAAACAATCTACGAGGATGACGGGATGCCAATCACTAACATCTCTCGACGTCTTGGACGATGGGCGGAATTTTTTGAAGGGCAGTTCAACTGACCTGCTGCTCCGGCAACATCAACCAGTTTGTCCTGCCCCCCATGGCTGGTGACGACTGATCCACCAAACGAGGCGGAAGTCCGTAAGGAACTCCAACTCCTGAAGCGCTACAAATCACCTGGCCCAGATGACTTACCTCCGGCTCTTTTTAAAGATGGTGGTGACTTTCTGGCTAAGGAACTGACGGTGTTGTTTGCAAAGGTTTGGGAGCAAGAAAGTGTTCCAACATCATGGAATGAGTCAATAGTCGTCCCTATCTTTAAAAAGGGTTCACGTTGTTCCTGTAACAACTATCGGGGGATAAGTCTACTTCCGATTGCGTCCAATCTATTGGCTTCTGTCATTCTTCGTAGGTTGTTTAAAACCCGAGAACGATTGACTCGCGAGGAGCAGGCTGGTTTTCGTTCTGGTCGAGGATGCATTGATCACATCTTCACCCTCCGCCAAATGTTAGAACACCGTCATACTTATCGCAGGCCAACAATCGTAGTGTTTCTTGATATCAGGGCTGCCTTCGATTCGTTGGACAGAACTGTTCTCTGGGATTGTCTATTGAAGAAAGGTGTGCTTGAGAAGTTCATTAACATCTTAAAGGCCCTATATACGAACACCTCAGGCAGAGTGAGGGCATACAACCACCTTTCTCCCTTGTTTCATTAAAGCAGTGGGGTTAGGCAGGGTTGCCCGATCTCACCATTCCTCTTCAACTTTGCCATCGATGACATCCTGGAAACAGCTCTGATGGATGTAAGTAATGGCGGTGTGGATCTGCTGCCTAGAGAACGACTTCTCGACCTCGAGTATGCGGATGATATTGTCTTACTGTGCGATAATGCCCAAGGCATGCAATCCGTACTTAATCAGTTGGCAATCAGTGTCCGCAGGTACGGCATGTGCTTTGCACCCTCCAAGTGCAAAGTACTCCTACAAGACTGACAGGATTCTCATCCTGTACTCACCCTGGATGGTGAGCAGATTGAAGTAGTTGAGAAGTTCGTGTATCTAGGTAGCTACATAAGTGCTGGTGGTGGCGTGATTGATGACATCGATGCACGTATAATGAAAGCCAGAGCGGCTAATGCCAATCTGGGCCATCCTTGGCGCCTTCGTGATGTTAGTCTGGCTGTAAAAGGTCGGATTTACAACGCGTCGGTGAGAGCAGTTTTGCTCTATGCTTGTGAAACCTGGCCTCTCCGAGTTGAGGATGTTAGACGACTCTCTGTGTTCGATCATCGTTGTCTCCGAAGGATTGCTGACATCCAGTCGCAACACCATGTTGGTAATGCAGAGGTTCGGCATCGTGTGTTCGGGCGCCGAGACGATAATTCAATTAGTGTCACCATCTTGAAACACCGACTTCGGTGGCTTGGACATGTTTTACGAATGTCGTCCCAGAGAATTCCACGCCGCGCATTATTTGCTGACGCTGGGACTGGTTGGAAAAAGCGGAGAGGAGGTCAGTGTATGACATGGTGTCGTGGCATGAAAGAAAGCTGCACAGGGCTAGCTTCTGTTGGTCCTTCACGACTCCCTGGCTGGGGTCTGAGAGATGGTGCAACACAGTGGCTAGAGACGGTATTAGATATGGCTCAGAATAGAAGCCAGTGGCGAGCCTGCTGCAACCTTCTTTTACTTTCTACATAAAGAGTGGTTCTAACTTTCTTAACTGAAAGAGTCTTCTGGTTGTACATTTCAGTCCGCCTTATCTTTTCATCCCTTCTCTTCCTACTTTCATTATTTTGTGTGGCGCATATGTATCTGGTGCCCTTCTGTACCAATATATATGTTTAAATAAATAAATAAAAAAAATAAACTTCTCATTAGTTTTCAGTCCCGACAGTATTACAAACTTTTAATTCTGGAGGTTCATTAGCATTTCTTCGTCCATTCTCTAACTTGCTTTCTTCTGCCATTTATACCACTATTATCTCGAATCCTGTTTTTTATTTAGGTTCATCCACCATAGAAATCTCATGATGACACCTCCTAGCTTCGCGGAGCTGAGAAGTCCTTATGATTGTGAAGGTATCGTAAAATGGACACTTATTGTAACAGCTGAACACACATCTATGCTTCTTGTCAAGATCCCGAACGCAATTTCTTGTCGAATGATACTTCTTTATGTATTCTTTACAATAACACAGTCACCACTTCTAGTGCTTTAGGACTAACCCTTGTAATTTCACCTGTCAAGACAGTGACAAATTATACTAGTACACGGCACATGAGCTAGCTGACCAGAAGACATAATCATCTAGATTTGTACTGCAAGGACGATAATAATACTGGTTACCTAACCGGAATGTTGATTTTCATCATTTAAATGCAGTCGAGACTCGATTACTATGTATGATAAATCAAAAAGTATATGGTGGAATGAGTAGAAACCTAAGTTATCCAACGAAAACATAGATCGAGATAAGTTTGTGCCTTATTATTATCATTATTATTATTAATATTATTATTATTTAAACATAAAAACATTGGTACAAGGAGGCACCAAATAGGCATGTGCCACATAAATCATTCGATTTGTGTGAGATCTGAGATATTGCCCGGGTGCCCAAACCGAAGCAGGTGGTTTTTTTGGGAGGCCACATCCCGAGCCTTTGACCTAGAGGTCTGGTTTACAAGGCAGTGGAGTGACGTAAAGAGATGCAGACCCATGGTAGCCAGTGACCAATAATTGGTTCATACGCCATTCGTTTCCTTAGGATTCTTTAACCCATGTGCACTACTGGTTTGGAATTAGGGTTTTCCGACTCCCCTAGTTGGATCCTTCATATCCACTAACCCGGTTAAAGCGCTGGACATTCGCTATTCAACTTCTCAATTTCGTAAACAACAGTAATGCAGCGAGAATGCAGTGAGTAGGATTTCCTTATCATTGGATGTATGCACGTGGCCATTTGAGGGCATTTCGAGAGAGGGATTAATATTTATATAGAAAACCAGCTATAGATGTCCTACATTATATATATATATACATCAGTTTAACTACAAATGAATTGTATTTTTGAATTTATTCAGAAACCACCCATAAGGGATAACGTAAATTATAGACACGATTCCAGTACCAAGCGATAACTTTGCACTCATTACCATCCAGTAAGTATAAAGGCGAAAACAAACGTAGTACCAAGAGTAAAGAAGGTGCGTTCAGATATTACAAGACCCCAAAGTTACGCCTCTAATTACATATATAAAAAGATTTGGAATGGCATATGATCATGCACTACACATGAGTACCTAAAGTAATTTGAGATCTATGTAAACAAGCACCAATTTCGGAACAAAATAGTAAGGCTATATCGAGGCAATACGCACAGTATGCATATATGCCAATTAGAGACTGGACAGTTGCAGTTCTAACCCATCGATGGGAAGATTGAAACAAACAATACCAAAATGAATTTAAAATAGTAACAGTTAGAGACACCATACTCCAAACCTCTGGAGCACGTAGAGTTGGATGTCGCGCCAAATGGTTCAAATGTATTCAGTCTTCAGTCTTCGGTAATAAGGATAGGAGGTCTAGTGACCTATTTTAATCCTTGCAGTTTTTTACACTGTGGAGGTCCAATCTCGTCTTGAATATATCAACAGAAGGTGCTGATATTACGTGTTCTGGTAGAGAATTCCAGTAATTCACTACTCGGTGCGAGAAACGAAACTCCAGACGTAGACTATTTGGTCTCGGTTTTTGGACTTTCTTTGAATGTCCTCTCAAATGACCAGCCCTAGACGGGAGGAAAAGATAGGACATGTTAGTACCAAGGTCATCGTTCAGGATACGATATGCCAATATTAGATCACCCCGTATTCGCCGGTAAGATAACGGAAATAAGTTGAGGTGTCTCAGTTTGTCTTCATAAGATAGGCCAGATAGGCCTTTTACCATTTTTGTCCCGCGGCGTTGGACTCGTTCCAACATATCCGCCTCATATTTGAAACAAGGACTCGCTGCTTGAATCCCATATTCCAAATGTGGCCGTACGAAAGTTGGGTATGATAATCTAAACATTTCCCCATCCAGATACCGGAAAGATCTACGAATAGACCATAATACCCTATAGCCTTTTGCAGCAGCAGCCTTACAGTGACTGGTTGTTTTGAGATCATTACTTATTATGACTCCTAAATCTTTATAGTTTCTTACTTTGGGCAACACTAGTCCACATATTGTGTAGTGATACGAATCATCGTAGTTATTTAATTGCATAACTACACTTTTATTAGGGTTTACTTCTAGTGACCACCCGTTCATCCATGCCACTAATGAGTTAAGATCTTCCTGTAATACTATTCTGTTCGACATGCTATATATGGGTCTCCAAATCTTAATGTCATCGGCGAATAGTAGGACGGATGACTTAGCTATAGCTGGTAATTCATTTATATAAATTAAAAAGAGAAGAGGACCTAAAATTGTGCCTTGGGGGACTCCGCTTTTTACTAGTTCCCACGATGAGAGAGCCCCATTTACTCTTACCCTTTGTCTCCTTCCATTAAGAAAGTCACTTATCCAGTCTATGACTGCATAATGAATTCCAAAACTTTCCAGTTTTAATTTAAGACCAGAATGGGAAACCTTATCAAAGGCTTTACTTAGATCTATGAAAATGACATCTACAGGAATATTGCGATCTTTTGCCTCAGCCCAATCTTCTCTTGCAATGAGAAGATTTGTCAAACATGATAGACCTTCTCGAAAACCATGTTGTTCCTTGGACAAAAGATCATGTCTTTCCACGTAGTTTATAACAGCTATCCTAATAATTTTTTCCATTAGTTTTACAACTGCACTAGTTAAGCTAACGGGTCGATAGTTACTAACTAAATCCCTACTCCCAGCCTTATACACCGGACTGATTATTGCGTCTTTCCAGTCTCTGGGCAATCTGGACTGCCTCAGGGACATATCAAACAGTATCGCTAAGGGTTCAGCAATAACATCTGAGAGGGCTTTCATAATCCGAGGATGAATATCATCAGGACCACTAGACTTATCAGGTTTGAGATGCTGAAGTAGCCTTATAACAGTTTCTTTCTTAATAACTACAGGGTCCATCAACAAGTCGCCACAATCACAATGAATAGGTGATCGTTCCTCAATATTGGTAGAAAAAACTTTACTGAAATATTCCGAAAAAGCGGAAGCCTTTTCGATATCATTTCTTGCCAAACTTAACGGATTTTCTTGTACCAAAAGTGATGGTATTCCATCACTTCTTTGAGTTCGCCTCTTTATATACGAGAATAACCGTTTTGGACTAGGTTTGCAATCCCTAACCAATTGTTTTTCGTATGACCGTCTAGTCCTACTAATTAACGCTTTACAAGTATTTCTAATCTTACAATAACTGGATCTGTACTGTTCTAAGCCAGTAGAGATGAACATGTTCCAGTGTTTTTTTCCTACGCCTAAGAAGTTTCTTAACTTCTTTATTTATCCACGGTGGACTATTGTTCGGTCTACGTGGTACCAAGTATGGTATGAACGGGGACGTGACTGCACTAAACTTGCCTTTAAATACAGACCACGCCTCGTCAACTGATGAGCTAGTATCTACTGACCAATCTATCTTAGTAGCACAATCCTGAATGGCTGGTATGTTAGCTCTCCATATGTTTGGGCGAGGCTTAATCTGATCGTATATCATGTTGTTAGCTCTAAACTTGAATGATAAAACAGCGTGATCGCTACTTACTAACGGGGGAAGAATATTTAGGTTGGCAATATCCTCAGTCTCATGGGTAATTACCAAGTCCAACAGAGAAGAACCTTGGTTTACACCAAAACGTGTAGGTTTGGATACATGTTGTACTAATGCATGTTCCATTACTGCTTCCAAGAGCCCGCTATCAAATGAGTTTATAGAGCATTTCGTGGTCATCTCAGTCCAACTAATGTCAGGTGCATTAAAGTCTCCTGATATCAAGCATCTGTTATTTGCACTCCATAGCCGAATGTGCTCTAAAATAAAGTCATCAGCTAAGCAGATTGGGCTGCTATAGATGACACCGAGTGCAAATGTACAACATCCGACAGTGAGCTCACAGCTAATTACTTCACTAGTTCCACTATCATGGGATTCGCAGACGGAGGAGCGGATATTTATACTATTGGCTATGTATAGAAGGACGCCACCTCCTTTCCTGCATCTATGTCTATCACTTCTTAAACAATGATATCCGGATAATTCTGGGGTGATATCGAAGTCATGGACTAACCAAGTTTCCGTCACAGCTACAATGAGTGGCCTTAATTTGTCCACTAATGCTCCTAGCTCGTAGAATTTATGTCTTAGACTACGGGCGTTGGCATGTAAAACTCCTAGGGAGAACGACCTATCCACACAGGCCTTGGTAGCATTCGCTTCCAAGACCTGACTATTCGAAAACCCACTGATCGGAGATTTTCTTCACCGTTTTGTCGACGGGTTTCTAGTTCAGCTAGTGCCGTCTTCCTTTTTATTCTATCTTCAAGAGACACATCCGGTCTAATTCGAATGTCAGAGTTGTCGTGACTTCGAGCGTTACTTAACAGAAGATTACGCTGTTTCTCCGACCCTAAGATTACCTTAAGGAGTCTACACGGTCGGGGTAGAACACTGTCATCGGCCCTTTTACCTATTCTAACTATTTTTTTGACCTGAACACCTTTGGTGTTATCTGGTAATATGCTACGGATATATTCTCTGAGCCTCTCTAAGTCATGTGTGTGTCTAACCTTAGGATCTGGATCGTTAAACTCTGGCAATTTACTCACAATAATATTCGATGATATTAAATTCCTCTCATTCGCACTAGGATGATGTTCTGCCGTTCTATCAGAGTGCGATAGTGCATTGAGTGACTCAGACTGCGAGTTCCTCAATGACTTGTCAATCAAGTGTGCTTTATCTTTAGCTTTTTTTCCTTTTCTTTTCCTCCTTACTGCGGTCCATTTTTCGTCATTCAGGACAACTGCATCGGGACTACTGGGGACGGTGACGGTTTTAGCCGGGTCCTCAATTTCTACTGAAGATGCATGATTACTCATGTCGATACCATGTGGTGATTTACTCCTCGTTTGTTGTAACGGAAGTTTCACTTTGTCATTAATTAGAGTAGGTTGTTTAGCGCGTTTTGTAACAGCACTTACAACACTGACACAGTCTTCACTGTCAGTACTTGCGTTACTAGCGCACCCACTATCGTTCTTTTTACAGGCTAGAGCCAATAGGCTCATAGCCTCCTGGATTAATATCGTCTTGTTAGTACAGCAGAACATACAAAGCCAGTGCGAGTTAGGCTTAGAGCATCTTTTGTATGCAGCTGGACTGAAACGAGTACACATCTTATGGAACCACTTTCTGCATTCATCACACTGCATCCCTTCATCTACGGGGAACAAACAGTTCGGCTGTCCACATTTGAATGCACTGCCAACCATTGTAATCAGATTAGGTTTAAAACACAATATGATCATATTGTGTTCGCGCATTTCCCCTTTATTTAAGACTTATTTTCCAATGCATTTTCCGCTTTATTTCCCCTTTGTTCGCCTTTATTTCCCCTTTATTGGTTGTTTGGGGATCACAATAATAACACAAGTGTCAGAGTATATGAAAAAGAAGGAACCACGAGACAAAGTTTTCAACAAAATTCCAAACCTTAACTGAATAAATTCAAGTTAAAGTAGACCGAGAATGCTTTTGATGCAACAAATACGCAAAAGCAACGATAATCACAACAAGTACGAAAGTCACTGCCCTTTTTGAAACGCGCGCTAGTAATGAATGTACAGAACAGAAGTAGCCTTCGTTTCATGAACTCCCGTATCTAGAAGCAGTAGTCCACCTATACCTCCAGAAAAAAAGAACCTAGGTAAACTAAAGACAAAAGCGAAAAAGGAATCCATACATTATAGTAAAACAGTGTCTTTAAGAATATGTCAAGTTTTCTCTTAAAGGACTCCTAGGAGGTTGCCTTGGTTAGCTAAGCCAACAGTGAATTCCAACATTTGACTACTTTTAAAGTGTAGGTTGGCCTACAATACGCTCTGCTATGTTGTTACCAATTTCAAGGTGTTACGCTAAAGGCATATGTCAGAACTGCATACAAGTAGCACGGAACACTTCACGATTTTGTGTGTCATCCTCTCTCAGAAACCACGCCAATCTTATCTGTATCGCTCCAGTTTTTCTATATATAGTATATGCCAGGTCTCTATTCCCATTCTGATAGGTAACCTATCAGATATATCCTCGGATCTCCTCGCTTCTGTTTTTTGGTTTCACTTAGTAGGTACGATTCATAGTAGGTGTCACTGTTTAAAGCGTTGTCAAACTTCAAATACCTGTGGCACCTTCATCGGTGAGCCGAACGTGATTCGGTACACCGACTTACAAACTGTGGATCTGTCCCTTTTTGGAATTTCATAAATCATCGCTTTATTTTAACTTCTATATATTGTGACATTTTCTTTCCAGTTTTCAGATAATTTTTTCCTCGTTCACTCTGGTACTTAATATTTCACTGTGATGGAACGGACATACAAGGCACTTAAGTTAAAGACTATGCCCCCACCTCCGTTTCAACTAATGCCCTTCTGGCCAGACAACATCAAAGCGTGGTCCTGATACGCAGAAGCCGACTTCTACGAACTCAGCATGACTGATCCACGCACACAATTCCTGATGGTAGTCAAGGCACTGTCGTGCGAATACAGCAGGTACGTTATACCTTGTATGCTTACTAGTGATGTTTCAGAACCTTACGAAACTCTAAAATGGTCCATTCTGAAACGTATAGATGTAACCGTACGACAAAAGTTAGGTCAACTCCTTAATAATATCGACCTACAACATGGTTCTACGACGTCAAACAGCCCATGAGCATCACCTTTGCACATGGTCCATGAAAGGACAGCAACTATTAGTGTCCAATTGATGAATATCGGCGTTTGAATGCAAAACCATTCCTGATCGTTACCCGCTGCTTCACATTCACGATTTGACAGCCACCTTGAAAGGTGCAACTGTCTTTCCAAAAATCGACTCGGTTAAAGCCTATGAACAAATCCCTATGGCTACTGACGATATTCCAAAAACCGCTATTATAACTCCCTTCGGAATCTACGGATTTCCGCGAATGCCTCTCCGCCCGAGAAATGCTGCCCAAAATCTCTGAAGGTTTACAGATGTCGTTTCTCGAGGTCTCAACTTCGTAAATGCGCATGTTGATGACTGCCTGATAGCAAGTCCGGGCAGAGAATCCCATCTCCAGCATCTGGATGTTGTGTTTGTAATAACTGCAAAAGCATGACATTATCATTCAGAAATACGAAATGTGAACCGACTACTTGGATTTCTTAGGACACCATCAATTTGGATGACACCGCTCGAAAAGCATTCTCCACAGTTAAGAAACTTATGACAAAGGCAACCATACTGGCACATCAAGACACTCAAGCACCGATTAGTATCGCAGTAGATGCATCCGACTAAGCAATTGGAGGAGTCTTACAACAATGGGTTAACCACCCCTGGCAGCCTTTAGCATTTTTCTCGAGACGGCTGCTAGACACTGAATCGAGATATAGCACCTTCGGTAGGGAACTTCTAGCTACGTATTGTGCTGTCTCTAAGCTCATCTTCAGGCAACTACTCACCTCGTGAGTCTTGGCAACTGGGCTACGTTTCGCAGTTTAATTCAGATGTACAACACACTTCTGGAGCAGACAATGTAGTCGCAGACGCCTTGCCTCGTAAAACTCCCTTGAACAGTTTCCAAGGAATCCAACTTCTTAAACTCGCTCAGCTTCAAAAAGAAGACAATGATCTTCAGCACGATTTATCCTCAACAACCCCCATAATGAGTATCAAATAGATGGGAACAGATAATGAAACCTTACTATGTGACACACCTACAGGTAGGCATCGCCCAATCGTGCCGAAACATTATTGACGTAACGTCTTCAATACGTTGCACAAACTTTCTCATCCAGGTGTTCGTGCATCCATCAAGCTTATAGCAGAACAGTTTTACTGGCCCAGTATGAACAAAGACGTGAGGGAGTGAGCACGTTCCTGTGTAAGCTGACAGAAATTTAAGGTCATAAGAAACATCGAATGTCCCTTAGGCTCTTTTAAAACCCTTGATGCTCGTTTCGACCATGTTCATCTGCATTTGGTAGGATCTTTAGCAGATTCAAATGGATACTCTTATCTTTTAACCCTCGTAAGCCGTTTCACTCGATGGCCGGAGGCAGTACCGATTAAGGACATTACTGCTGAAACAGTGGCTCGCGCCGTCATCGAACGACGGGTGGCTAATTTCGGCTGCCCTTTTAACCATCACTATAGTTCGCGAACGCCAGTTCGAATCTGAACTTTTCCGATGTCTGACTACACTATTAGGAATCACTCGCTCCCGAAAGACCGCCTAGCACCCACAAGCAAACGGGCTGGTAGAACGTTTTCACGGACAACTAAAAGCTTCCCTATCAGCTACAAACGTTTCGTGGTGGAAGGACGCCCTTCCACTCGTCAAACTAGGTATCCACAATACAGTGAAAGTTGATATTGGATACACTGCATCTCAACACGTTTATGGAATGACACTCCGACTTCCAGGAGAATTCGTGGATCCTTCGTCTTCTTCAATGAACATGGATCTAAACTCCTACATGAGAAGGCTTACAAAACGCAATGCGTTCAGTTAAACCTGCTTACACTCGATCTCAATCAACTGATGTTTTCGTTCAACCTGACTTACGACTTAGTACACATGTCTTCGTTGGTCGACATTCACATCGACGACCTCCCGAATTAGCATGTGAAGGACCCTTCAAAGTTCTTCAGCGTGAACCTAAGTACTATATAGTCGATAAGAACGGCTCTCAGAAGAGTATTTACCAGCGACAAAATTGTTGGCTTTTAACTTCAGGCTGGCCACGCCGTGAGGTTACCACTACCTCAGTAGGGGGAAGCGATCTATAGCTCTGTAAGTGTTTGACATTGTATGTTGACCACATTGATTTTGATTGACTCACCTAGCTGACGGCACTCGGTCATGCATCAACACCAGATCACGAGAAGAACGCCGTGCACAACATCCCCTGCTAGGCAGATGTGATCTGTCGATCAACGAAATATTGAAAATCTATCAAAAATACCTTCGAACCTCCATGCTTCTGTCTTTTGCTTTCACTTGATGTATAAAATTCATAAATAAAGATGTTACTGATTAAAACGTTGTCAAACTAAAATATCTGTACATCTTCAACTACCAGACGCGTTTTAGCGGTCTCAATAGACAGAAACTAAGTTCTACGTACCTCAATCTCGAAAGTATACTCTCTCAAGACTGACATAAAGTTAATGCAAATTACATGAGTGTCGGTTCGCCAGATAAAACATACTTCAGAAATATGCAGTGACATGAGGTACTGACGACGAAAGCAAGTCTCAGATGACCCAACAGCTGACATAGGGTTATTGATTTCAATAAAGCACCGTGTATCATCAGCAGGTTCTCGATTCAACATTGAAAAGCATTCGTGCATGGAAGTCTGGAGACAAGTTAGAAATTAAATTTCGAAATACCCAAATGGTGTTGTTCACATCAGTAACCAAAACAACCGGAAACGGCCAACTAATATATGAATATTCTGTCCCAGCTGGGTTCCATTGTGTATCCAAATCACACTGCTCAGTAACATTATAAGCACTGTAAAGACTATTTGGGCATTTGGATGATTCAGAAAATGCATATCTGTCGTAGTTCTCTTCCTCGTTAGAGAACACAATAAGACCTTTAATATTTGTTGTTGAACGGAAATACCGCATAAGTGAAGTGTTCATAAACTGCCCAACATTTACAACCACTACAAATGGAGTTAAATTATTTGATCTGAGTGTCTGAATAATATCTTGTGACCCATTCATAAACAAAGCGACACCAGAATTTCCTTTGATATCACTGGAACAACCGACCTGTGCTGTAAGGTTAAGTTTTCGAGTACAAAATGATGTATATGACAGAGGCACATAATTGTAAAGTTGCTCAGTAATTTTACTGAAATCCAAAGAATTCAAACTTCTCTACCGTTGAGATAATTCATCTGTGAGATTGCTGAGAGAGTGTTCAAAAACAGCGATCAAATCAACTCAGAGCAAGACTCCAGTCTTCTCATAGAGCGATCATTGCCTGGTGCGCCCTATGAGAATAAGTGATGTCAAATCCATCAGTGAAAACTTTCAAGAACTTGGATCTGCAATTAGAAACAATCTGCAAAGATTAACACTGGTTGACCTACCTGCTACCTTGGTTGATTATGACATATCTTGATAACAAGAATATGCTGTGTGTATAAACAGAAACTATGAGCCAACACATTTTGATCCATAAATTTTGATTCTTCTACTTGAAGGAAATGGTAGTTCATTTCAGTAACCTTCAGTAAATGGTGAGTTTATTTTAGTTTTGGTGTCAGGGAAATTCATTCTGAAGGCCGAATTTCAACAATGTCAAGTAGTGGTAATTGGTGTTTGATAGAAAGCGATCCCGGAGTATTCACTGAACTTATTAGAGGTTTTGGTTAGTCATAGCACTTTGGTTAATATGCTTTCTAGGTGTAGAAAGTTTGGAGTGCGAAGAAGTTTATGATTTGACCGAAACAAGCAACGTGTCTGACGCTTTTGGGTTTATTTTCCTATTTAACTATGATGACAAACAAGATGAGACTGGAAAAGTGGTAAATGACGCAAACAATAGGGGCATATTTTTTGCGAAACAAGTAGTGTATTAGTTGTTCATACATTTCTGTTAGACAATTCCAAATGCTTGTGCGACGCAAGCAATTATTAATATCTTGCTAAATATTGATGACAAAGTGCCCATTGGCCCAACATTGTCTAATTTCAAGTCTTTTGTGTCAGAATTTGACAGTACAGTATGAAATTTGTCTTCCTACCACGTTTTTTTTAGATGAAAGGTACAGCAATAAGCAATTCTGATCAAATTAGAGTTGTACATAACAGCTTTAGCAAGTAATTTTCCTCTGTATTGCTAATATGTACTTAGTTACCAGCTTTTTGAGTTTGATGAGAAGACCCCAAAGTCAAGTGAAGGTGTTTACCATTTCGTTGGTTACGTCCCTATTAATGGTACTTTGTACGAATTGGATGGCTTAAAACCCGGCCCTGTTGATCACGGAAAACTACCTGAGAATTCATCTTGGATAGATTCGGTCCGTCCGTTGCTAATGAAGCGTATGGAGAAATGTGTAGACGGAAAGTTCAATATAATGGCAGTAGTTCCTAATCGACTCGTTATGTATGAAAAACAGTTGGCGCGATATAAAATAGACTCAAGTGATGTAAGTCTGTACACTTTACGTTTCAGTGGATGCCATTTACGTGACCATTTTCTTGTCACTTGATAAAGTTACAGTCTAGGGAACTGTGAACGTGAACTCAAACTGCAGAGTAATCCTAAGAACATCGTTTTTTACTTGACAGGATTTTCAAAGAACTTAAACTCTACCATACTTAATAGTTGTAATTATTCTCCCCTTTTAGTATTCTAGTTTCAAGGAAAGCTACGAAATAAGGATAATATATTTCCACTACGTTACAGTCTCTCAACAGGAACTTCGGATTCTGTGGGTACTAATTTGAGTCACTCGGAAACCCATTTACTTATTTTGAGTATCTGCAAATTATGACGAAAGTGTGAGCAAGATACAACTCAGTGAGGCAAATCCAACGTGGGATACTGAGGGTTAGGTACAAATACATATCTCCTAATTATTCTGAGCTACGTTACTTTAATAAACTAATTTTTTCCAGAAAATTATTACCTGAAACTCATTACTATTTGACAGTTGCAACCACCATAATTTGTTACCAAATTTGCTCGACGTCCAGTACATATCTCTAACAATTAAGTATTTCTCTAGGGATTACTGTTATGAAAAGTACTTAATTAATAGTTATACACTTGAAAATACTATCGAATTTAGACTAAGTGATCGTTAAAATGAAGCATTCATTACATCATATCAGGCTTAAAACATTTACGAGCACGTTTCAAACATTGTTGATATCTTTTGACTGAAAAGCAGGCCATGTATAAACCCGGCTGTTGGACACAAACAGGTGAATATTCTGCGTTTTTTGAAACTCAATGTTAGTCGATAACCACTTATTTAATTGAATACTACACATATCACTTGTTATTCATTTAGTCAGCAATAATATTCACGTTTAAAAGAACTAAGAGGCTGACATCTCCAACTTGTAACGGCATAAAGTGCATTCCTCCTTTCTTGCAAGTTTTGGTAGGGTTACGTGAGTAACTCAGAGAATTTCGTGATTACTGGTTGAATACCACGACACCATGTCATACATTGACTACTCCGTTTTTTACAACTCCTCTATGTCGGCAAATAATGCACGACGTGGAATTCTCTGGGACGACGTCTTGCACACAACCACGCCAGCGGTAGCTGATCGCGATGTGACTAATCTAAGTCCAGGCTTAAGATAGAGAGGGAGGACGCCAGGTGGCACATCAGCAATGACTGTGCCGGTAGTTAGTGCTAGCCAGAAACAGGTTGTGGTCTGCGTACAATTGCAGTAGACACTCCCCGTTATCTGTCCTGCGACCAACAAGTCCCCATCGGCCACCTAAACGACTCTCTTCTGTGCCTAGACGCCCGATCTGAGCATTCAAGTCTCCGGCTAATACTACAATATCTGTCGAACGCGCTTTCTGGAGAAGAACTGTTAACTGGTGGTAAAACTCAGCCGGGTTGCAATCTGTCGAAGTGTAGGCGGAGGTGACGGAAAGACATCGTTTTTCACACCGATTTCTTCTTACTTTGGTGGAGCTTTCTAATCTAACAGCATATAACCGACTGTTAATGGGGAACCATTCGGTCAGTGCTGCCTCAGCTCTAGCATTTAGTGCGACACCAACGCCAGACAAAGATGCCACAGGGTCCTCGAGTAAGTGCATGTGAAACAAGGTTTCCGAAGCGACAAATGGAGATCGACTTGATAGCACTTTCCCAGTGTCTTGAATATAGGTTTCGGATAGACAACAAACGTCGATATCAAGACTTTCTAGAGATATAGACAACCCTATATGTTGTGCGAATGTTGAAAAAAACCAGTTTGAATGGTATACATGCTTTCAGCATTTTTACTAGGCGGTTTGTTCATTTATTTATTATTTGAACACATAAATATTGGCACAAAAGAGCACCGAATACATATGCGCCACACAAGTCACCTGATTTGTGTGTGGGCTGTAATACTGCCCGAGTGCCCAGGCCGAAGCAGGTGGTTTCCTCAAGGGCCCACGCCCGGAGCCCTCAACCTAAAGGTCTGAACTACAAAGCAATGGAACAACGTCAGGAGATGCAGTCTTCTGGTAGCCGGTGACCAGTAGTTGGTTCATACGCTGTTTGTTTCCCCTGAGGCCCATATGGATCATTGGTTTGAAATCAAGGTTTTCCAACTCCCCCACGTAGATCCTCCATATTCACCAGCCCAGTTAAAGCACCAGACATTCGCTTTCCGCCCTCCCAATCTCGTAGACAACAGTGGTGCCGCGAGGCAGTGGCTGTATAAGCGTGACCATATGAGAGCAGACTCTTCCCACCCTAGGCCGTACCAGGGCATTTGGGGGGCAAAGTGGTGTGTGTCGACCAGGAATCGAACCTGGACCGTCTGTGTGTCTGACGATCATTCCTCCATTTTACCACCGACGCCCCACACAATAAGAAATGCGATTGCGAGGAGCTAGAGAAATGAAGGTGAGTATAGCAAAAAAAGATAAATGGGGATCGAAAATAATAGAAGTCTAATCAAGAAAAACAGCTGGAAAGAATTTGAGTTTAAGAAGTTCGTTTACTGAACTATTCACAAAATTTTCATGTTTTATAAGTTTTGAATGCAGAATGAACCATGTCTGACGCCTCAAGTCGCTGTTGCGCTGCTTCTGGGACCCTAACCAGGGAGTCATGAAGAGAAAACAAATGCGTCTCGCACAGCTTTCTTTCATACCACGATAACATGTCGTACACTGACCACCTTTCCGCCTTTTACAATCAGTCTCTATGTCGGCAAATAATACACGATGTGGAACTCGCTAAAATGACATTCTTAGTATACGTGCAAGCCACTAAGGTCGGTGTTTCAGGCTGGTGACACCACTTGAACGGTTGTCACTGTGTCCAAACACATGTTACCGACCCTCTGCGTTACTAATATGTTGTTGCCACTTTGTGTATGCATCGGGACCGCATTGTTTACCAATGGTGTTTTCCAGGTACGTAAAACGTTCCAGCTCTTATTGAGATTCTGCATCAAGTGTGATTCGCTTGATCCTCTTTGTGATGTGTTTCAGTATCTTGCTTGTCCTTGTTTATTCTGAGAACTACTACTACACCGCTTTTCTTCACCTGCATTTGTTATGTATGGAATAGAAGAGATGGGTCATTTACAGAGTTTAAATCATCTGGCTGCATCCCAACTGCCCATAGTAGTCCGTACTTCCCCGACATGTGGAGGTCTTCATAATCCAGTCTGACACCGGTCTTCACTTGGAATGCATCTGTTAACTGTCCTCCATACACGAATCTGCAGTGTGGTCCGGTTGCATACTGGGTAAGTGGGGGGTTGCATGGCTTGAATAAAATATGTATACTCAAGGTCAAAAAGTCCCCAGGTGACAGATAAAACGTGTTGGTACTGGTTCTTCTGAAAGTGAAGATAAAGAGATCCCGCAGTATTCGCATTGTATTTCTGCGTTAATAACTGGATGTATTTTGTAGCCCTCAACTTACTGTCCGCTAAACTTCTTAATCGTACGAGATGTAATTGACAAGCATTTATACAAGCTTTCAAGCATTGAATCTCATATTTGAACCCTTCATGAGGGTTTGGGGAAAATATTATTTGTATGACTTATCTATGTCAGGTTTGTGAAACTCGAAACTTCATGAAGCTTTTGAACTGTGATACCATTACTTTACTTAGATACCATTGTATTGGTAAATACAATTTATATTTGTTACATGTTATCTCTTTACGATATGCGGCTTAGTTATATTATATTACTACACTTTCTTTGCAGCCAGAATCTGCCTACATAACAGAGCTAACGAATAATATCGCCAGTGAAAAGAAGAAAATTGCAACGTATCGCGCAGAAAACATTCGTCGTCGACACAACTATTTGCCACTTATAGTAGAGCTTCTCAAAATACTGGGCGAAAACGGTCAACTGACTAGTCTGGTTGAAAAAGCTCAGAAGGTTGCACAAGAACGCAGTGCTCTACACCCATCAAATGCTGCGAAGAAAGTGAAATTTGTCTAAAAGAATATATTATATATGTACATCTTTTTTAGAAACAAATTTTATGTAGGTGCGAAACAATTTTCGTTGTCAGATGTATATAAAGTTTCCATTTGTGCAGGTATTTGTATTATTTTCTTATTAATGACCTCCTTGATGTACAGAGCTATGAGAAGTGTAAGGGTCATGAGAAAAATACCTAGTGCAACACTGAATCCATCAACCGTTGGGGATGCACCGCGATACCAGCGCAAGAACCTTTCAGAATGTTCGCGACTACGCATCCAGGCTGGGGCTTTGAGTTTTTCGTTTTCCATCATCAGAAATTGTGACGTTATGTCCATACGTGTGAAGTAACACTGTTCAGAGCCGTTGAAATCTGTTTTTTTTATAAAAAGAAGAGAATGGAATTACTAAGAGGGAACACTTATAACTGTTTGATACAAGAGAATGCATATCCAAAATATGTGCGACAAGCATTCGTTGTACAAGTTATGTTTATGGGAATCGATAATATGAGCCAAGTGTAAACAGGAATATATCCTTTGAATTAACGGGTAATTTATTAGTAACTAACGTCATAAAAATGATATACTACAACTTAACGCAGAAAAAGCATGACGGGACATCGTGGCTTTCAATAACAACTAAAAATATACCCTACATATCAGTCAATCAGCTACAATGTAGGACCAGGCACATATATGCATCGGTCCAAGTTGCCACACTTCAGACCTTAAATATGTCTAATATAAAAACTGACAATTAGAGTAGAAATATGAAAGTAATTAGGTAATATTAAATACATGCATGTAGTGGGTAACTGAAGTGCTTTCAAACCAGTTCTTGAGTACAATAAAACAACTGGAACAAGTTTTAGTTCCAAGGTTCTTATTTTACATTTGGGACACGAAATATATTTAAACATGAACTCTCAGTAAGTACTAAACAGGAAAACAAAAATTATTTACTTACATCCCATCCAATATGTGTAAGGACCCCGTTCATCAACAGGTGGACATGCTGGTGTTGAAGTTCGTTCTCCAGTTAGTCCTATTAACAGAATACTGACTAGATGCGATATCTTTGTTTCATGTAGGCCCAGTGGTAGGTAGGTTTGTGCAGGTATAGGTGTTTTTAACATTTGTACGTATTTATAATCTACAGGACTGAGGTACTGTAAACAAAAACGCACGACCAGTTGGAAATATAATGATGGAAATGAAGAAATTTTGCAAGTGAGCGAACTCAATAAAAGTGGGTTCAAACTAACATAGATAAAATAACTTACCAAGGCAAAAAAAGATCCTGCTAACAAGGAAATACAATCAGAAGAAACTTCTTACAAACCTATTCAACAGTATGGTTTTACCCTGGAATCATTAATAAAGTCATTTCAACCCAGATAATGACTCTAGATCGTTACTGGGGTTAAAAGGCATGGTGGGAAAGTGCCAAGCATTCAGAAGTGTTGACCAGTTGAAAGTTTCTTCAAGTTGCGAGTGAGGTTAGATGTCTGATATGTATCCTTCAAGTTTGTCGTAAAAGTTAATCAAAATTAATTGTTCACCCTTAGTAATCTGTCACAAGACTTTAGCTCAAACAAAATGAACTTATCAACAAGTCAAATATTTCCTGCGAGATTATTGTGAGGTCTTAAGTATTTCTGTCAAGTAGAATGTTGACATGTTTCTCCCGTGGTTTAGCTAGCTGTGTGGTAATGTCTTTGAGAATCTCAAATTTTTATGTACGTTTGTATAGAAGTAGTCAAGGTTCTTTACGGAAAAGAAAGTAGCTATGGAGATAAACAGTTAACGTTCTATGCCTGAGTTACACCAGAATATACATCTGATAACATGTATTAAATGTTCAAGTCAACATTGAAATATAGAGGGCCACAATTAAATATTATATTAGTGGTAGGTTCTTTAACCCTAAGTGGTGTAAAGAAGTATATAGTTTAGTGGTATTGTGGTGTGAGCTACTTATATCGACATAAGTAGTATATATGGTGAGCAAGGAATAGAATATCTGACAGCAGAAGATTGAGAAGATCAAGAAGAGAACAACAGAAATAAAAAGCAATTTGTGTGGAAATCCAGGAACAATGAAGCCTGAGACAATTGAAGAACATTTTGCAAATAGAGTATCATAGTATGGTTTTTGCATTTTACCAAGTAACGTTGTAATTTGTGCTAAATATATAGTTGGTCGTCCTCACCTGTGTTCTCATTCGCTACATTTGGTGACGCTGCCTCCAAGGATGAAGATTCCATGGCCGAATGAATTTGAGGACGGAGATGTGTCTTAAAGAGAATCGAAGGATTCGGACTTCGAATTAATAAGGACAAGTCACAGATAGCGAAAAGTAGCATCACGTTGTTGGGGCATAAGGTAGGAAATGGAGAAATAAAACCACTGCCAGAGAAAATTCTGACCATAAAGAACATTGCAGTACCTAATTCGAAAAGGAAATTGAGACAGTTCCTGGGAAGGGCGGCGTTCTACAGTCGATTCATCAAGAATTTCAACGAAATAGCAGCACCCCTTTATAAGTTGTTGAGCAACACTAAATTTTCGTGGACTGAAACCGCCCAACAAACGTTTAATCAAATCAAAAACATGCTAGACGACCGCCAGATGACGCTCAGACCGCCCGAACTCGAGAAACCGTTCACAGTGACCACAGACGCAAGTGACCATGGTATAGGTGCCGTTTTGAGTCAGTCTGATAGAGTGGTGGAATACGCAAGTCGCGTTCTCACGCCTGCCGAACAGAAGTATTCAACGATCGAAAAGGAGTGTTTAGCGATTGTGTGGGCAGTAGACAAGTGGAGACCATATCTGTTAGGTAGACGATTTCACATCGAGACTGACCATAAACCCCTGCAGTGGCTACAAACAGCACGAGACCCCCGTAGGAAGTTGGCGAGGTGGATGATACGTCTGCAGGAGTATGACTTCAGTATCGGGCATGTTCCAGGGAAGGAAAATGTAATGGCGGACTACTTGTCAAGACCAGACATGGAAGCCGAGCTTCCATTGACAGCATACGCAGTGAACAGTATAGAGGGAGACCCACTAGAACTCGTCCGGCAACAGAAATCTGATCCTAAACTTAGAGAAGTAATCAGAGTGATAAAAGAAGGAGCAGATGTTGACAAACGAGCAATGGACAAGGAGGTAGTAATGTTACTTCGACAAAAAGAAAGACTGAGAGTGAACACATATGGAGCACTGGTCTGGCAGGATGATGACAAAAATTGGGTGGCTGTGATCCCAAAAGACTGGCGGCGTAAGATGATACACGAATGTCACCAGATAGTGCATACAGATATTGCAAGAAAGACGGATTTACTGCGGCAAAGTGCATACTGGCCAGGTATGAGAGACGATGTGGCCCAATATGTGTTGACGTGCCAGCAGTGCCAATTAATGAAAAGCGATAGATACACGCAACCGCCATTGCAGTCAGTCCCAGCAACCGCAGTCGGCGATCTATGGTCGGTAGATGTGATGGGACCATTTCCACAGACGGATAGCGGCAACCGATACTTATTAGTAATGACGGAACATGCTACACGATGGGTCGACGCTGTACCGATTGCAGACCAGCGGGCAAAAACAGTGACCGAAGTAGTAATCCGGCATATTGTAGCGGGTCACGGAATACCGAAGATGATACTAACCGACCAGGGTCCCTGTTTTGAAAGTGACGAGTTTAAAGCCCGTTTAAAGCAGTTCGGCATCAAGAGGATACGAACTACCCCGTATCACCCTCAGACGAATGGGCTTACAGAAAGAAACAACTGGACATTAAAGGAATGGTTAGCATCTAAAGGAGGGAATTAGGAGAAAGAGTTACTACTAATTTTGCTGGCGCATCGTGCCTCTATACAAGGAACAACCAAGAAATCACCTTTCCTACTTATGTATGGTAGACAGCCACGACTTCTGATGCATAATAAGACGTGGCCACAACAACAGAAGTGGACAACAACAAGATTAAGGAAAGAGAGGACGGAGGCAATAAAGAACGTGAAAAAGAAACAAATATCAGACGTAAAGAAGGCTGAACAGCATAGAAGGGCGTGGAAGCCTTTTACAGTGGGGGACCTGGTAAAGTGTAGAGAACGGAAAGGTAACATTGAAGGGGGACCAGGGTCAGGAAAGCTGACCCCGAAATGGGAGGGACCGTACATCATCACGGAGAGACGCGGCTCAGTTTACACGATCCGGAGAGAAGACAAGCAGAAGCATGTAAATGCCAGTCAACTACAGAGATGGTTTGAAGAACGTCATAACTACGAGCCACGAACAGCACCAAAGGAGACAGTGGTACGGCGATCGGAAAGATTGCGAGAACAGCTTATTAAAAGGGGGGACGAGTGTGGTGTGAGCTACTTATATCGACATAAGTAGTATATATGGTGAGCAAGGAATAGAATATCTGACAGCAGAAGATTGAGAAGATCAAGAAGAGAACAACAGAAATAAAAAGCAATTTGTGTGGAAATCCAGGAACAATGAAGCCTGAGACAATTGAAGAACATTTTGCAAATAGAGTATCATAGTATGGTTTTTGCATTTTACCAAGTAACGTTGTAATTTGTGCTAAATATATAGTTGGTCGTCCTCACCTGTGTTCTCATTCGCTACAGTATTTGCATGTAATTATTAGTTATAGAGGTTTATAATAGTAAAACTCTGAAGTAAAGTACTGATTTGCTTTCTAAATTTAGTAGTTTTCGACACATCAGTAAGAAACGGGAATTCCAATGACTTAGTGTTTTGTGTCTAAAAAGTTAAGCATGAATGTACTTAAGTTTTTACATATAAGAGATACTACGAGAAACATCGTTATGAAAAAAGGATAAATGTGGTAAACTCCTTAATAATTGTTGTTGGTCATTACTGTAACGGCTTTTGCTTAAAACTATTATTCACAAAAAGATCGTGGGATTTAGATCACCTAAAAGAAATAAGTGATATTTCAAGATAAGGTAAAAATGCCTATGCATGTATCATCCTGGGATTCTCATCTAATTTGCTTATGTAGTGTTGTACAATCCAGAGGACCGATCGGATAATATTCGGCCAGAAAATAATTAATGGAAAAATAAATCGGACAAACATAACATTACATCTAGCGTAACACGCATGCAGAAATAATAAGGAAGTAGCATCAATATACATATGGGTTAGTAATCTGAGTATCAAATCTCCAACTTTTCAACGTTAAGCATTTTTTATACCGAACATAAAATGAGCTTTTCAGCTGTAAACAGCAATAAAATTTACAGGTACTGAGTTCATCACTTTACACAAAACGGTCAGTTTCCATATCTTGTAATCTTTGTGCTTTACTATGGTGCGGTCTACTTATATCCATATAAGTAGTATATGGCGATGGTCAGACAGAATGTATTTTGGCAGAAGACAGATGAGGGAAGAACTGAAATGAAGCGCAATGGGTAGGAAAATGCATGAACAATGGAATTAGAGAAAATGAACTGATATTTGCAGAAGGAACAGTCAAGATTGAGACAATTGGTTGTTATTTTGTAAATCAACTGTTTGCTGTACGGCCATCAGAATTTAGTGAGATAGTCTGTAATTTGTGCTTAAATACATTCGATTGTCCCAATCAGTGTTCTGTTCACTACATTACCTGTTTGACTTTTATGGCTTTGTCATTACTACGAAACTAACTTCCGGTTATTAAACAAAAACCAATACAATTTAATTATTACATCAGATGATAAAATCTAGAAGGAACTACTATATTTGTTGACCGAAAAACTAAATTAGATGTCTGGTGTATTATAACTTCTATTCTCCCAATCAGTAAAAAATTAAAATCCAAAAGCCAACGATATTTGAAAGTCCCTCGAAAACGATGTAAACATTAATCTATCCAAAGTACACATAAAAATATTACCATTTTGAAAAGGTCACATCCCAGATTAGTTGAGAAACATTCCATAATGTCACTAGGTTTTGGATAAGCAATGTTGGACGAAATAGGTTCATGATTTGCAGAAACTATCTGGAAGAAAACAATTTTCGAAAAGTCATATATGTAACTACAATGCCCACTTTTCTATATTTCTCCAAACCATATATAAACTAAAACGATTTTTCAAATACTTTCAGTAAGATTATGGAGAAGAAGACTGGGGACTAAGTAACATCGTTAGATTTTGAACCATAACCGTGACTTGTAGTTTGATGTTTAATCGACTCTCTGTGAACAGGTTGTGAGCTACTAACAGAGACAAATTCAAGTTGAAATCAACTTGAAACTAAAATATTTTAATAAAGCATTTCTTCACTTAACAAATCTTATTTCTGCATAAAGTATGGGTAAAATCACTGCAGAATCATTTGATCGTCGGTCGAATATAAACATGAATTTATGAAGGGTTGTATCAAGTCGGAGTAATTTTCCACACAATTTCAAGAAAAGTGACCATAAATTAAGCAAACGACCATTAAAAATGATGTACTTCTATAAAACAAAGTTGGCGGTACGTAAGTTCTACCAATAAACAGAGATCTAAAAACCATACATGGAGAAATCGTCTGTATTTACAAGGACGCCACCATATTTCCACATCATTCCTTAGTAACTTCTTGTTAAGAGTACTTTACAGTTTGTAGAGTAAATTATTTAGTCAGATACTCATTTTCTAGCTACTAATTTATGAGGTTTACTACCTCCAGCTAAATTGTTTTCAGTGTTTACACGTTGAATGGATCATCGTATAGTGTAAGAAGCTTTGAATCAAGTGTCCAAGGGATTTATAACTTCTGTTGGAATCCGTCGACTATAGTGACAAATAATGACTAGATACATGTATTCATTTGTTCTGCATCACTATCTGTAGTAAGGTTTTATGTATGGACATACAAACGATCTATTTTAACAGATGAAATGGATTCCCCCGAAAAAAACTAAACACATTTACTAACCATTTGTACATTTCGATTCACCGGATAATGTACTAGGCCAAAAGATATTTTATATGCTTTAGTTGGTACGTTAATGAGATTATATTTATTAGACACATTATGCAACTAGTGTAGGTGGTTAACAAAACGTTTGTTAGATAAACTTAGAGAAGTTTATAATCTATATTTACTAAGATATATCGAACCGTTCAACAAATTGTGTTTACTATCGTATTTCCCAGTACATTAAAAGTTTAACGATTGCTTGATGAAAAATAAAAATATTGCCGAACTAGTTAAAAACTTACTCTATGTAAACCATCTGCTAGAGTGTTGGCAAAATCGAGAAGGATTGTATCTGCAGTAGGATTATCCAGTGGAGGCCATTTAGTATCAAGAAAACTCTCAAAATGTTTATTAAGGAAAGGTGGACGGTCATAATCACTTAACACCACATGAGGAAGAGGACGAGGTGAATTTTGAAGAAGAGTTTGCATTGATGATATTGGAGGTAGTGGCAACTCTCGTAATTTGTTAAACGGTCTTTTTAAATTGACTTTTTGGTTGGTTTCACTGGCCGCTGTCAGGTGATGGAAAATATTATCCGTAAAATTTCGAGTCTATAAATTGAACAAAATGACTTTGCAGGTGCATAATAATTTAAAAAAAACTACGAAATATCTATGTTTAGATTCAATAACTACCGAATTGTTTCTCAGCTATCATCGTTGAACAAATGTTAGGTGAAAACTCAATAGTTTGATAGAAATAAGGTAATCAAAGTGTAGGGGACATATTTTGAAGTCTACATCTATTATTTAGAGAAAATTGGGAAGCTTAGAATAATATTTATTCAAAAGTGGGATTGATTTAATTACAAAAATCGTTTGATGAATTAAAATTGCTGACGCAATAATGACCAGTTATCAACTACATTTCATACTTAACCTCTTTTCATATGATATGGCAAATTATCTTCAGCTCTCTGAGTATAATATTCAACATAGATACACTAGAAATATAACCCGATAAAACTCCTGTTAAGTTGACTACCTCTGTTAAACTCCGAGATACATATCTATGCCTTGGTTATTCCTAATATTTAAATGAAGCGGGTGATAATATACCTTAATGACAGTGATACATGTATTATACAACGCTTCAACAGGAAACAACTTTAGAATATATAACATTATGAATTGTCCAAAAATACTTTTCCTTATCTACCATTAACTTTTAAACATAAGCCAGTTAGTAAGTGAAACTTTACAGAATTTGCAATACGGAAAAAATATGTTAAGCCAAGATGTTAAAGACTGCTTAATTTAACAACAGGCATAGACAGCTGAAAAGGCAGCAACCGGTTTCCAAATGTTATATATATTATGAGAACACAATAGGTACTGTTTTACGGCAGATAACATCATTGTTTCCAAACTTGACATACTTCACACCAAAGCGCCTGACACATGCACTTAATATTTTAAAAAATTGCAAAAGACTCCTGATAAACCAACATTTATTCATTGAGAAAGCTGGCTCAGAATTCCCGCAGAACACAATCCTCAATATGGGTTCAAATCCAGTAATGGGATAAGTGAGTAGAACTCTGGAGTATATATTATTCCTTCAAACATGGAAACACTGAATCGTGTCCATTCATCAGGAGTACATCAGTCACTTTATTTAGCTAAAAAAATTTTATTGCTCGTTAGCGAATAAGTATGGGACTGGGAGTAAAGTTAACGCATTATCTGATAAAAAAAAGTTGAGACTGACTTAAAGAAACTAAATAGATCTCTTAGATGACTGGAAAAATATATGAAACCGACCAAATCAGAGCAAACACGTTAGTTACTCGGAAAATGTAAAATAAACAAGAATGAAAATCATAGAAACACTAACCACATTGCAAGTTTTATCATCCGTTAACATGAAAAACATAGGATGATTATCCTGCTTTCGCGACAATCCAAGTTCACCTAGCTCTATGATAGCATACACATTACTCCAAATCACTGGATTCCCAGTATAACGAGCAATATTTCCAGAAGATAAATCATATGAAAATCTAGATGAACCCATAAAATCATAAGCCTCATTATCCAGAAAGCTGAAAAGTAAATCTTTTTCAAACTGAGAATCCTATCCACGAAAAAAAAAACAAATTAACAAACACAAGCTTTATACTAAATGATAATTCAATCTCACGTTTTAACAAATCATAACTTTGTCGACCATGGAGATAATGATGGAAAACTACCACAAAATAAATATGAGCGTACCTCAAAATATAAGCTCGTGAAAAATTACGGACAGAAAATTCATTGACCAAATTTGTATCAAAGATAATTATTCTGTGACCTTAACGACTAGGATGCTATTAGTTAAACATTATACCGAATTTCCATAAATAAATCTTGATCAATAAGCTTATCAACAAAGTAATATTATGTAGTCTTTTCCATTGTATCTTGGTGGAAGTGAAAGTCAAGTGTCATATGCATAGTAGACAATTAGTCTGCCACTGTGCTGCAGACAGACACATTATTATAGATTCAAAGGTTTATATATATATATATATATATATATATATATATATATATATAGCATGAAACTAAGAGTTCTCAGTGTGAATTAATTAACCACAGAGAATATTTCTTGATCTTGAGAAAAAAAATGTTGATTAACAAAATACTGAGGGGTCAAAATGCTACTGGTAAAACAACAAGATATGAAGTTTTATTACGAACTAGATGTTTTTAAAAGAATTCAATAAGGTATGATTATAAAATGACAATAACTTAACAGACTAATGGTTGGATTGTCAAACATAACCAAAGCTAATGTTATTAAGCTACCATATTCAAAATATCATTTCGCGTTTTAAATCGATATCGAATGAGACAAAAGACAGATTATTCCACTTTGAACGACAAGTGGAATTTCCGAATAGAAATGAACATAAGAAACTATTGAGAGATAAGACTGAAGTAATCATGAGGTAGTTAGTAATTAGTAAACCAATAGTCAAAAAAGCAACCAATTTCCAACAAATATTTATCTTCACATATTATTGTCATTTAACAAGTTAGTGTAATCTATTTTCCTATAGCTCAGCAAGTAATTGTGAAAATACAAGAATCATCGTCTAGTCCTACTGACAAGTAAAGTGAAAATAGATACCCAAATATCCTTGCTAAAACAGATCGCGCTAGGTCTGTTCTTAGTTGAATAGTTTACCAATTAAATTACATTTTAAATCCTTACCATCAAGACTTTACAGAATCTTGATTTACCCATGTTTGACATGTTAGCTACCAATTCTGGCATATATCTGCAACTGTGACTATTATTCATACGATGTTACACGTTGCTCATGGCTGACTGACTGTTGAGCAAGGCCTCTGAAATCAAAAGACATCTGCATGCTGAAGTTTCCTTTATCATGGATGTCTCCCAAGTACTGTTCATACATTATAGAAGAAATGAACTAGTAATGCAAGAGTTAGGTATAAGGTAACAAGAAAAGATGACACCGATTGATAAGGAAGTAGATCTTCATCGACTAACGTGATTGAAACATGCCCAAGCACCAACTGCCTCGAAGCGCGTCGCTAAGTAGCGTAGGAGTAGGTAAGAAGTTCAGTTGCTGCCAAATCATGACGTGGGATCAATCCATGAAGTCTTTGATTGGTGAACTAGACCATGTAGGTTAATCTAGACTACCTGGTTGGGATCAGCGCAATTATCGTAACCGATTGTTAAAGACGAATGGTACAAATAATAATTATTTACAATGGCGCCCATGCGCTCACTCTTAATCTTGCTCCTCATCTTGAATCTCAATATTATTTCATACATAATTTTTCATACATAATTTTTCATTGTCTTTTTTAAATACACTCTTAATAGTTAGTCTCCCTCTTTATTATCCCTACTCCATTGTTTCGACTTGTTTTATTTATACCTCGTCGTCACTATGTGATATAATAATTTGGACCAACGGACATTTATCCCAGGCTCTAATTTGACTACGATTGACTGACTAGGAAGAGGAATTCCCCGTGAATATAGTTTTTTAAAATCATTGTGTTTTAAGTTATTGTATCACTCGTATGGATTTCATACTATACAAACAGGCAGTGTTAAAGCCATTTTAAGATTTATTGCGTTCAAACTGATTCTTCAGTACCATATACAGAGTATGCATCGGGAATTTGTACGTGCATTAACTCTTAGTATCACTTTATGACTCATTTATTGATTACACGTTTAGACAGTTGACTGTGAGCCACACTGTGTGAAGAATGATAATTCTACCTAACTTTCCTGAGTTAGATGAGATGAGGTTTGAAAAGTATAACCACTGGTTGGAATCCAAACGAATAAATAAAAAAACCACTGCCCTTTTTAAGACAAGTCATTTTACACTGGACACAGTTATTATTGTCAGGCATCTTTCTACAAAAGTATGCGTTCTACATTTATACCATGTAATCCTTGACAACAGTTGACGATAAGGTGTGACTTATTTGCGAGATAAATTATTTGACAATAAAATTTGAGTATGATAAAAATATTTTTCAAAGAACATGTGTGACAAATATTTTATTATAGTCCTTTTAGAAAGTAATGAATTTTTGAGCTAATTCATTCGCTAAGCTCCCTTTAATAAATTTGAGTTCGTTCTTCCTTTATAAAGAGAAACGAATAGTAAAAATTTCATGAATAGAAACTTTATTTACAATACTAGTCAGAATATGTGACATTGGCTTAAACTGAAAATAGAACAAATGTTTACAGGCAACCACAACGGTAACTAAATGGTCAGAATTATCCGGATATTTTTAAAATGACCAAGCATACTACATAGAAGGGCTTAGATCGAGACCAAAGAAGTACTATGTACCTTAATAAATCTTCTGTGTTTAAATTAAAAAACGAGTGAATAGAATTCGAGTTCTAGATGTCAGTTTGAGTTCAAAATCTCGCTTTAGTGATATTTGTAAACAGCTATCAACATTTTTGTAATTTACCTACTTAACTACGAGAACTATTTAACCATTCAGGTCATAATAAAAGAAACTTAAGTCCCAAAACACAGCGTTGAAACTGGTAGATTAAACAGTTTATAAATATCAACAACGGTATTTCCTATAAAACTAGTTAAACTAACAAAGCTTGTTTCATCATTTGATTCAAGAATATAGTTTTAGCAGTAAGGAAATAGGCATTAAAATTGGGTTATCAATTTCATACACTTAAATCAATCAACAGATCAATGGAATAAAATGCCGATTCGAACATACTTCTAAATGACAATAAAAGAAAAAGAAACTGACAGAATTTCAAGTACCTGCAAGAACAATATAAGTTGCATGATTAATACCTAAACGTCATGAGGAACATAAATATGTACCACTTTAACTGATTTTGAGCCGCCATCGAATGTTTTTGAGCACATGTCTACCTATAGACAGGAGAAATATTTCTAATTAGCTTTTCACTATGACTTTACACTAGTGTGTTTAAGATAAGCAAGATTAATACCGACCAAGTAATTGTGTATTCATGTAAATGATAATGAATAATCAAGTAGGTGTCTAAAAGATCAAAGTAAATAGAATAACTATAATACTCCAATAATTTAATAAATTATAGGGATTTTGATGCGCAATAAGTTACTATGTACAAACTGACAAATGAGTTATGAATTATAAACAACTTTACTTCTGCTGGGTTGACTACCGGTAATCAAAAAGCAAATACCCAAAAGTAACTTTAGAGAGGATAATACGTTGAAAAGAGAAAATTCGATTCTCCAAAGTAAGAACGAGTGCTACGGATAACGTTGTTTTGGGGGTTGGGAAACGAAATTTTGACACACTCAAAAACAATACCTAGTCGATTTACGGTAGCAAATTGAAAACACTACTAGCAGAAATTCCCATAATATTTCGGGATGGAATTCTTTATTATTCCGTCTTTAACCACACACAAATTTTCTCTTTTGAGATAAGAAGCAACTACTACAACTGAGGAAGTTAAAAAGCCACAAGTGTTTACGAAGGAAAATGAGGAAAAACATTAAAAACCGAGTAAAATTAATGGTCCAAAACAAAAACAATGGACACCTCATTATTCCTGGAATGTCAGTTCAATTAAGTAATCAGTTGAAAGTTTTTGCTATCAGTTTAGATCAATATTTATGGCGTGAGCTAGAAAATATGACCTGATATCAGAAACGAAAGAGATAAAGAAGTATCTAGACGTGTGCTGTATCCCGAAGAGAATTACGAATGGTAACTTTTGAGGACTATTTATTGGTCAATATAATATGTATATTTCCTATTGTAATTAACCTAATCATATTCGTTTCCTCTTATCACTAACTTTATTTTGACCTTTGAACTATTATTATACGATCGTTGAGTTATCATCAGTTTATTGATTACTATTCACAGCCACATTCGGCTAAATATTGTACAAATGTTATTATCTATTTTATGGGTCGATATGGTTTGTTTGGTTGGTATATAAACTCAGTATGTTTGAAATACAATGATTCATACCACTGAGGCTGTTATTGGTGTTTTGGACTTAACTGGCTGGGCTAGGCAGATCGCAGGACCGGTTAGCACTCTAGTCTGCTGGTACGGGTTCCGTGTCACTGTTCCAATCGATAATTCACTGCTCCCTAATTGGCGGTCTCATCAAGTCACACATTAGCAAGGCATCCACTCGGCCACAAGATATATATAACAACGTGCTACACTGATCAAAATTCAAGTCAGTCAATCAGCTACAACGGAGGACCAGGTTCATATATGAATCGGTTCAAGTTGCCATACCTCATTAGCATAACAAGGTGAACACCAAATTCATAGTAGCTACTTAAGTGGTAGTAATACATAGAATAAAGATTGTATATAAGGATATAATACAGGAAAAAATTAGTTTGTAGGAAGAAAGGTATAAAGTAATTTTAATCTCACGGTTTAAGGGAAGACAAAGGGTGTGTACATCTACGCCACTGTAATCAATTATGAGTCATGTCACCCCGAGTCTTCAACCAATGATTACGATAGTCGCATGGACCCCAACCAAGTAGTTTGAATCTACCAACAGGGTTCAGACCAGAATTTAGTGACTTCAAGGACTGATGCCACGTTTTGCTTTGGCCGCCCCAACACTAGTCAGCATTGCGCATCGTGGTAATCGGTGTTCGGGCATAGGTAACACGTAGCCCAACCATCTCAGTCGATGAAGATTCACAACATCGACTGATCCAAAAGTCAAGTAGTTTAACTATTACCTCACCACTTCACAATACTGTATTAAGCAAAACCTAATTACTTTTTACGCAATCTTAAGTGGAAAACCCTATTCGAAACACCATGAACCTAAATAAAAAGAACAATCAACAAAGTATCAATAGAAATAAAGAAGTCAAAAATGCCATATCTTCATTAAAACATTATAAACTGACTTTCAATGTTCTCTGTCCCATTAAATGTACGGCAACAGAAATCAGAACAGCTATACTAGGAAGGACACCTTGGCTTGAAAACCCACTGCGTTCGAAAATACTTCGAGAATCCATCCGAGTAAGAACAAACACTGAAGAATTCTCAGATCGAACATAATTGCTAACGTTAACAGCATTATTATCCCTTGAGAGATTTTCAGAATGAGTTGCTGATAAAATAATGTTTAGCCCTGTCAATTCATCACAGAAAATCTCCGAACTCTGGAATAGCAACAGTTAAAGGAAAAAAAATTTACAGGTACTTCTCAAGACAACAAATATAACATAAATAATAAATAACCCTTGAGGTCTTTCCACATTATACGACGTGCCAGAGTGCCTTATTAACTTCATGATATTGAGTTCAAGAATGGCAAAATATGACCCGTTAATTAATTATGCAACCCATGTCAAAATTACGAAACTGGTGTGAAAACTTGTTGCATTACGTGACTGAATTTGTCAAACAAAAACGCGTACACTGGAAGACAAGCAAAAGGAAAGGGAACTTGAGAGGAAGAAGCTGATAAAAAATGGCTAAACTAACGGTATCTAAGATACCAAAAATCCGACCAATACATCTTTATTATGACAACAATAGTCGTTTAAAGGATTCTTACTAACTACGAGCTACATTATTTCGTTTTTGAGACTTGGATTAATGTTAATTTGGTTATTTATTCTCTGAAGAAGTGGCTTACACCGAGTCATGAAACGTCAGAAAATCTAATTTTTCTACTCATTGGGATATTACGAATATATTAATTTATTTACTTCTAAGTAATGTTTTGACTGTTATCACTTATGGGAGATTTTTATTTACTGGGAAGCATGATGAACTGGTCTATTGTTATGTGAGTCCAAGTTATTAAATCTAATTTGGTTAGACAAGTTAACAAAAATAAATGCAGCTATAAAATTGAGACCAGTTTTTGAACCATGACGCTAGTTCTCCAAATGAAACACAACTACGAAGTACACATTACATAACAATGTTCATATTAGTACACAAATACTTCATAGATTTATACATAGTTTTAATCTGACTCCCTTCCTGGTCCTCTACCGAGATTTATCTGTTAGCCTGCAGTGATCTTTTATATAAATCAGGTGGCTTATATCTCGAAACACTCCATTCCAAATCCTTAAACTTGATATTATCTTAATCATGCCCGCTGACCATCTATCTAAACGTGCAATGGTGGTGATCATAAGAGTAGGTCGGAGGAGTGGAACGGTATCCTAATGCTTGAAACATAGCCACTGGCTATTATGGGGCAGGTTTGAACATCATCGAACCCATTTCAGTTAGAGTATTCGGATAGTATTGCCAACCCATATACTAATAGTCTGCGGTTAAAAAGTGCTCGAAACTTAACTTATTAGACGAGCTCCGCCACTACTAGGTCTGAACAAGATAAGATACACCCAAATCTTAACAAAACCAATCCAGGCCAGTGTCTGAATGATTAGTTACGAGTGATAAGGCTCAAAAGTCTACTGCAATAGTTAAGATGCACTTTCTGTTTTCTAAGTCATCGACTCAGTGTTGTTCCTTACTTTTTGTTCTAAGATTCTATTGTTTTTCGAGCTACACTTTCGATGTTTGGCTTTTCCCTAAGATTGGTAATATTATTTTCACTTTTCTCTTCATTTCACATTGTCTATGATTCATCGACTTCACTAATTCATTACTTATTTCAATACTGACCAAGTACACTAAAAAGATTTGGTCTTAAAAGCACACTACCAAAAATAGGATAAGACTAACACGCCTTATGTACACGACATCTCTTGCACTCAAGGTGTTATACAGTATGTCACTTTCTTAAACTCAACCCCATAAAGGTTGGATGTTACCGACTGACCTCTATATTTAGTATGGGAAGAGAAATACGGCGTTCAACGACCAATCTGTGGACACTGTTGTTTGCAAATAATATCAAAGTTTGGAAAACGATACGCAGCGAGGCTGATCATCTTTATCGTCACGCTGATTTGGACGGGTTTCTTAGATGGTCCCAACGTTGGAGACTGATTCTAAACGGCATTCTAAGGGACATTAGACACGGCAATGCTTAGACGCTTCCACGCGTATAGGAACAAAAGAAATAGGCGTAATATAGAGTCATGACTTGAAAATAACTATTTCTTGCAATGAAGGAAGTGTCAAAGGTCTCCGAGTGCTATGGTCAATTCGCTGAGCATTCGAACGCTTTGATGAAGATGCATTTCAGACTTAATAATCCATTTACGTGATGCCTCACTTGGAATATTGGATCCAAGCAGATAATCCATGTCTTATTAAGAATGCGACCGCACTCGACCATGTTTAGAGTGTGAGAACTAAGTTATTGGCGAATTTTTCTGACTATCCTATAGTAGGAGATTAAACACTTAAACCTTTCCCCTTTATATTACCGTAAAACGCGAGGTGACCTTATATTGGCATTCTGTATCTTAAACAATGATTCGGGTGTTAACATGTTTGATCCTTTTCTACCATTGGGACTAAACATTTATGAGACCGCTGAGAGAGGGTTTAAAAACTGCGATCAAATAAACCCAAATTGAGACTCCAGTTTTCATTTAGAGTGATCAATGCCTGGAGCGCCCTACCCAAATAAGTGGTGTCAAATCCATCAGTGAACACTTCCAAGAAGTTGGATCTCCACTTAGAAACAATCTGTAAAGGTTCACACAGGTCTATCGACCTACTATCCCTACTGTTAAAGAATGCTGATATTACATCAGACTATAATGTAAATCGAATGAGAAACGTTTGCAAATGAACATACAAGTTGTCCCAAACGCAGACTAGCCACAGACAGGTAAAGTGTGTCTCGTCTAGCGATTCGGATGTTTCCTTCACTGGCATATCTACAAGAATTACTTGAAATAAGTATTCTGTAACTAATAAGCGCGTTGTTTTGGGAATATAAAAAAGTAGGAATGGCAAAAGTGATACAACAATAATTTCTATGTTTATACGGTTCAACATATGAAATCTGACTATGAATTGATCTAATTTGATAGCATGTACATTTGTCGCTTACATTTTAAAAATTGATTACCCTTACTAAGATTACCAGCAGCGTTTTAGCGGTCTCAATAGACAGAAACTAAGTTCTACGTACCTCAATCTCGAAAGTATACTCTCTCAAGACTGACATAAAGTTAATGCAAATTACATGAGTGTCGGTTCGCCAGATAAAACATACTTCAGAAATATGCAGTGACATGAGGTACTGACGACGAAAGCAAGTCTCAGATGACCCAACAGCTGACATAGGGTTATTGATTTCAATAAAGCACCGTGTATCATCAGCAGGTTCTCGATTCAACATTGAAAAGCATTCGTGCATGGAAGTCTGGAGACAAGTTAGAAATTAAATTTCGAAATACCCAAATGGTGTTGTTCACATCAGTAACCAAAACAACCGGAAACGGCCAACTAATATATGAATATTCTGTCCCAGCTGGGTTCCATTGTGTATCCAAATCACACTGCTCAGTAACATTATAAGCACTGTAAAGACTATTTGGGCATTTGGATGATTCAGAAAATGCATATCTGTCGTAGTTCTCTTCCTCGTTAGAGAACACAATAAGACCTTTAATATTTGTTGTTGAACGGAAATACCGCATAAGTGAAGTGTTCATAAACTGCCCAACATTTACAACCACTACAAATGGAGTTAAATTATTTGATCTGAGTGTCTGAATAATATCTTGTGACCCATTCATAAACAAAGCGACACCAGAATTTCCTTTGATATCACTGGAACAACCGACCTGTGCTGTAAGGTTAAGTTTTCGAGTACAAAATGATGTATATGACAGAGGCACATAATTGTAAATTTGCTCAGTAATTTTACTGGAATCCAAAGAATCCAAACTGATGAATAAGAAAACCAGAATAAATACCACCCACTGTACCGCACACATTGAATTGATTCGCTTCAAACCTGAAACTCTCGGAATTCGCTCGTTGGATACAGAACTAATAGTTATTTGAGACCTGTTTTTATGTGGTAGGAAATTATTCAATGGCTTGATTTTGATTTCGCTAGCCTTAAAATTATGACGACAAAATAAATGAAGTGATCTACGAGTTACGCTTAGAGCAGTCCCTCGGTGTACCATGTGAATGAAAGTAAGTGATTAGCTTACATCAGAAAAGTTGAATAAGAGATTGTCACCATCCAGTTCGTAAACGAATTACATAGCTCACAAACTTTAACCACTATAAAGTTGCCAAGAACTTTACTGAATACTCTTACGCGTTTTGCGTAATGTAATACCATCTTAATTGCAGTGAAGATGTCACAGGTATTTGTAGTTTGAAAACACTTTAAACAGTAACACCTTCTATAAGTGAATCGTGCCCACCTAGTGAGATCAAAAGTGAGAAGTGAGGAGGTTGGAAGATATATTTGATAGATTATGGATATATCGAGAAGTGACTGATCTAATCTGGCTATCGCAGGAGAAGTTGAGCACGGCTTTCCCACTCGTGATCTGGTGCAGATGCATGACCGAGCGCCTTCATCTAGACGAATCAATTGAAAATAAAGTGGTCAGCATGAAGTGTCGAGGACTTACAGAGCTATTTATTTCGGGGATTTATTTACCGCTACAGTAGCTTAGTACTGAAACGTACTATCATGTTAAAACTAAGATGGTCACGATTAACTTGGGTCATTAAGGTCTCACTTTTTCTTATCCCTATGTATTGCCCGGGTTCTAAACTAAATATCGCCAGATGCACTGATAAAGGTTTACCATTTAGTACGACTAACCTTTCTTTACATTGTCTCCCTACCTCCGTGAAAAATTCTTCCGAGTGTAATTTTGAGCTTTAGCTGAAGATAGTTTACGCACACGAATACTCATGTCTTTGTCTAAGGAAGGAATTTCGATACTAGAATTATGGTGTTTTTCTACTTCTCTCTACTTCCACATCTTAAGGCCACTTACACATAGCAGAGCCTTATCAAAGCTATTTTTATTAGACCCTGGATTAACAGTACGAAGGGAAATGGTAATCCATTTGGTTTATAAAACTATTTTGACACACATCGCAGTCTGAGGGTTTGCGATCTTTGAATACAGCACTCACGTGCTTCCAAGTTAGGAATGTGGCCAAAGACAATATCTAGCTATACCAGTCAATAAACAGGACAGTTTCATATTATCTTGATGATGCAACGGATATTCTAGTTTTACAACTGGATACCAGTAGCACCTTCTATGTTTGATCGTTCCCAGTCAGATAGAAATCAGAAGTCAGACGAGAAGAGGCAGGAAAGATATATTTGATTCGTTACCAATATATCGAGGACCTTTTCTATGAGCTGGCTAATGAAACGTAGGAGCTGTGTCCCACGCCGACTCGAAACGTGATCTGGTGCGGATGCATGACCGAAAGCCTTCAGCTAAACAAGTCCACTTAAACAACGTGGTCAGCATCCAATGTCGAACACTTAATGAGCTATTGATTTTGGGGAATTATTTACAGCTACAGATCACTCCCCTCCTAGTGAGGTAGTGATGCCCCTAAGACGTGACCAGCCAGAAGTTTAAACCCAACGAGTTTGTCGTTGGTAAACACTCTTCTGATAGCTTGCTTCGTTTAGCAGCGTCTGGTCGTCTTTCCTTAAACTATGGGACCAAAATGTACAACGTAGCAATAAAAAAATATAGTACAATGAAAATTTCGGTTCCTTGCGAAACTTCGTTGTTCTTTTCCAGCCGTCCTGGAAAAGAGGAAAAATAAAACGTGTGAGTGCATGTCGAAAATACACTCGTACTTGCGTAAGGACACAAGATGAGCGGAAAAAATAAACTGATACACTTACAAACAGCGTAAAAGCGATCGGAAAAAAGGTTTTCTTTTGGTTTTTTTCAATATATAAATATATATATATACGCTCAAAAAAATGTTTTGTTTTTTTTTGTTTTTTTTTATATAAATAAAAAAATGAGCATATTAAAAAAAAATTTATAATAAACTTTGAAAGGGTAATTCAAGATAAAGCTTATGTCCTACGTGCAATATTCGTTAAGATGTTCTGGAAATCTTACTCGTCTTCCAGAACGCGTTGTTTTAGGTTTTTCTATTGACGTTGACGAAGTATCAAGTTGTGTGTCGGTTGTCGTGTAGGGTACTACGAGTGTAGTAGAAGGAAAATCGACGTAGCTAGGGTTTCCTTCTAGGTACGCAGCTTTGAGTCGATCGATACTGATGCTATCTTTCGTACCGTTCTTATCGACTACATAGTACTTAGGTTCGCGTTGAAGAACTTTGAAGGGTCCTTCGTATGCTGATTCGAGGGGTCGTCGATGTGAGTCTCGACGAACGAAGACGTGTGTACTATGTCGTAATTCGGGTTGAACGAAAACATCAGTTGATTGAGGTCGAGTGTGAGCAGGTTTAACTGAACGCATAGCGTTTGAAAGCCTACTCGTGTAAGAGTTTAGATCCATGTTCGATGAAGAAGCTGAAGGATCCACGAATTCTCCTGGGAGTCGGAGTGTCGTTCCGTAAACGAGTTGAGATGCCGTGTATCCAACGTCAGCTTTCACTGCATTGCGGATACCTAGCAAGACGAGTGGAAGAGCGTCTGTCCACTGTGAAACGTTTGAAGCTGATAATGAAGCTTTTAGTTGTCGATGAAAACGTTCTACCAACCCGTTTGCTTGTGGGTGGTAGGCGGTCGTTCGGAAGCGCGTGATTCCTAATAGTGAGGTCAGACAACGGAAAAGTCCAGATTCGAATTGGCGTCCGCGGTCTGTAGTGATTGTGGAAGGGCAGCCGAAATTTGCTACCCATCGTTCGACGAAAGCACGGGCCACGGTTTCAGCAGTAATGTCCTTAATCGGTACTGCTTCTGGCCATCGAGTGAAACGGTCTACGCATGTTAGGAGATATGAGTATCCGTTCGAGTCGGGTAAGGGTCCTACTAAATCTATATGGACGTGGTCGAAACGAGCGTCAGGGGTTTTGAAAGAGCCTAAGGGACATTTGTTATGTCTTATGACCTTAGATTTCTGACAGCTTACACAGGAGCGTGCCCACTCCCTCACGTCTTTATTCATGCCAGGCCAACAAAATCGTTCGGCTATAAGTTCGATTGTTGCACGAGCACCTGGATGAGAAAGATTGTGCAACGTATTGAAGACGTTGCGGCGATAATGTTTTGGTACAATTGGACGATCCCTACCTGTAGATGTGTCACAGAGTAAGGTTTCCTTACCTGTTCCCATCTGCCTAATACTTAGTTTAAGAGTTGTCGAGGATAACTCATGCTGAAGATCAATGTCTTCTTTTTGAAGCTGAGCGAGTTTAAGAAGGTCGATTCCTTGGAAACTGTTCAAGGAGCTAATTCGAGACAAGGCGTCTGCGACTACATTGTTTGCTCCAGAAATATGTTGTATGTCTGAAGTAAACTGCGAAATGTAGTCGAGTTGTCGAGACTCTCGCGGTGAGTACTTGTCTGAAGATGAATTTAAAGAGAAGGTAAGAGGTTTGTGATCGGTAAAAAGCGTGAATTCTCTTCCTTCGATGGAATGTTGAAAATGCCGTACAGCACAATACATAGCTAGGAGTTCTCTACCGAACGTACTGTACCTAGATTCCGTGTCTAACAACCGTCTCGAGAAAAATCCTAAAGGTTGCCACGAGTTGTTAACCCATTGTTGTAAGACTGCTCCGATTGCTGAGTCAGATGCGTCTACTGCGATACTAATGGGTGCTTGAGTGTCCTGATGAGCAAGCAAGGTTGCTTTAGCGATGTGTTCCTTAACTGTGGAGAATGCTTTACGGGCTATGTCGTCTAAACTAATTGATTTCGCATTTCCACGAAGCTGATCGGTTAACGGTTTCATAAGGGACGCGCATTTAGGTATGAACCGTCTATAGAAACTTACAAGTCCGTTAAAAGTTCGTAAGTGCTTGATCGTGATCGGTTCTGGGTAATCCAGAATGGCCGCCACTTTGCTCCTAAGGGGTCGGATGCCTTGGGCATCAATAGTGTGTCCTAAGAAGTCTAAGGAGTTAGTTGCGATTTGGCATTTCTGAATGTTGACAGTAATGCCATGCCTTTGGAGTCGATCGAAAACAATGTCCAGATGCTTGAGATGTGATTCTCTGTCCGGACTTGCTATCAGACAGTCATCAACATACGCATGTACGAAGTTGAGACCTCGGAAGACGTCGTCTATAAACCTTTGGAAGGTTTGAGCCGCATTTCTTAAACCAAAAGACATTCGTAGAAATTCGTAAAGACCGAAGGGAGTGATGATGGCGGTTTTAGGAATGTCGTCAGGTGCCATCGGGATTTGGTTATAAGCTTTAACCAAGTCGATTTTCGAAAAGACAGTTGTACCTTTCAAGGTAGCTGTCAAATCGTGAATATGAGGCAGCGGGTAACGATCGGGAATGGTTTTAGCATTCAGACGCCGATAATCACCAGTTGGCCGCCAATCATTGCTGTCCTTTTTAGGGACCATGTGCAATGGGGATGCCCATGGACTATTCGATGGTCGAATTATCCCTAGGTCCATCATGTGGTCGAATTCGTTTTTAGCTAACCTAAGCTTTTCGGGAGCGAGTCTTCGGGCTTTCGAAAATACAGGTGGTCCTGTAGTCGAGATGTGATGTGTAACATTGCTGGTTACACAAGGTAATTTCGATTGCGATTGGCATATCCCGGGGTATTTGTCGAGTACTGCTTGGTACAAGGGGTCTATGGTGTGCTTAATCGTGACTGGGGATAACCTGCAACCAGAACAAGAAGTTACGCAAACGGATAACTTAGTGTTTCCGTCTATTAACCTTCGTGCGCGTGTGTCGATGAGTAGATTGTGGTGTTGTAACAGGTCTATACCAATGATTGGCATAGAGACATCTGCAACCACGAAAATCCAGTGTATGGGTTTACGTAAACCCACGTTAAGGTAGACGTACCTTTTACCGTAAGTAGCGATCGGCTTTCCGTTTGCCGCCTGTAAACTTAAAACAGACTCGCGAAGTCTGTCGTCGAGATTTGCTGGAAGAACGCTAACTTCTGCGCCAGTGTCGACGAGGTAGCGAACTTTCGTAGTCACATCCGTGACATATAAGAGGCGGCTGTGTTCGCCGGCTACGGTTGCCGTTAACGCGTGCCGGCTGGGAAGTTTCCCGAACTGTTTTTCGTGTCACTCGATTTTGGGGTCGGATAATTACAAGGTTTCCTGCAGTTTCTGGAAAACTTACCGTACTGGTTATGATACCAGCACCAGTCGGGATTGTCTGTCTCTCGTGGTCGAGAGCCAGATCGCTTACGTGAGGCGCTTCTACGCGGGGTTTTTGACCGACTACGGTCATTGCGAACTCTAAGATATCGTGTAAGCGTGTGACATAGTTCGGCCATGTCAGTCGAGGTCGATTGGGGTTTTTCTTTGACGGAAAAAACCTCGGCCTTAGAAGATCTAGTGATTTCCAAGATTCGATCGGCAGATGCAGCTAGTTCATCTATGGCATTGTTTTGAAATGAAACAAGCACTGCCTGCTCCTGTTGAGGGAGTTTAGACAAGAAAAGTTGTCTAAATAGGCCATCATCGAAAGTTCGTTGGCCGATGACTTCTCTCATTCTAAGCAACATGTCCGTCGCAGAACCATGTTGTAAGTCGATATTGTTAAGGAGTTGGTCTAACCGTTGTCGATCAGTTAGGTCTCCTCGTTTTAAAATCGATAGCTTAAGCGATTCGTAAGGTTCGGAAACATCACTAGTAAACATACTAGGTGTTACGTACCTGTTAAACTCGCGTGGTAACGCCTTAACTACCGCGAGGAAACGTGTGCGCGAGTCCGTGATTCCGTGCATGCAAAAATCGGCTTCTGCATAGCAGAACCAGGACTCGATATTGTCGGGCCAAAATGGCGTTAACTGAATCGAAATAGGGGGAATAGACTTTAACTTAAAGACCTTGGGTGAGTGTTCCGTCATAGTAATATAGCTAACGAAAAATGTCTAATTAAAATATATCCGAGAAAAAAAAAATTCGCGAAAAAAGGTATATCACAATATATAAAATTCAAATAAAGAATAACAATGAATAATAATATTCCAAAATGGAACAGACTCACAGTATATTGACTTGGTGTACCAGATCACGTCGGTCTCACCAATGATGATGCAACGGATATTCTAGTTTTACAACTGGATACCAGTAGCACCTTCTATGTTTGATCGTTCCCAGTCAGATAGAAATCAGAAGTCAGACGAGAAGAGGCAGGAAAGATATATTTGATTCGTTACCAATGTATCGAGGACCTTTTCTATGAGCTGGCTAATGAAACGTAGGAGCTGTGTCCCACGCCGACTCGAAACGTGATCTGGTGCGGATGCATGACCGAAAGCCTTCAGCTAAACAAGTCCACTTAAACAACGTGGTCAGCATCCAATGTCGAACACTTAATGAGCTATTGATTTTGGGGAATTATTTACAGCTACAATCTGAAATGTGTTGAGGACCAGAAAGTCTAAATGTTTCAATGAATTACCCGCAAAGAAACTCAGTGACGACTCTTTATCATTTTTACAAATGAGGAGAAGGAAATTGGTTTTCATACAGGTACCTGTATGTCATTCACTGCTCTATGTTGTAGTTGAATAATAGACAAGCATTGAAAAAATTGATTTCAGAACTCTTACAATAGCCTTCGAAAACAAAAATATTCAGATTTTCTGGACTTCAGAAGGCTATATTCATTACACTTATTGGGCGGGTCATTCGGATAAGTCAATAGTCAGTCACGAAGACCCTGGTTTTATCATGCGTATATTTAGTTGAGTAAATGTTGTTAAGTTTGACATTCTGGGAGGTCCTTGACTGAAATATTGTATGCATCCCTTGAATTTAGTGGCTCATGCTATGCACCTGTTGGTTCACATCTTGACTGAGTTTATTATTAGATGTTTCGTTTTCCAGTTCACGGGTAACACGATCATCCGCGTAACGATTCTTGAAGTTTGCTGAACAATCACTTTACATCCTAAGATTCGTCTGGTCAATCGCTTGTACCTGAGAGATCTATTTCAACCACCGTGGTACAAATATTATTTTGATTATTTATAACTTCTCAGAATGTTCCAAAAGGACTAATGAATCACTTCGGGAGATATTGCTAGGGGTTAATCTCTTCTGGGTTGAAAACATATTATTTCATCTGCCAACATAGTTTTTGGAATAATCAAACATTACGTTTCTTTTGAATAGTCAGGAGGGATGTGTAGCGGTAAATAAACCCCTAAGACAGGCAGCTCTATAAGTCTTCCACGAGGATGCCGATCTCAGTGGTTTTACTGAATACACACTAGCTGGATGCTTTCAGTCAATCATCAGCACCAAATCGCCATCAGGCACAACGAGCCACGCATTCATTGCAAGATCCACTAATATTTCACTATATGCATCACGATTCATCAACCATCTTAGAAATGTATCTTTGACCTCCTTTATCCATGAATTTTACGATCGTTGACGACGAATATAGCCATCTGTTATGCATCACTGACGTGATAATGAAAAGTTCTATTTCGTCGACTTTGTCGCAGAAGTAAGCGTCCTTTCCACGAATACAAGTTGGTTTCCACGAGATCCAGTTCTCAACTTACAGGTGGCAAACAGAAAGCCGATCGCTACAAGCAGTATGAGATATGTTTACCTAAACATGGGATTTTGCAAGCCCACTCACTAGATATTCGTTTTTACTGATGTTCCTATGTCAGTCATTAACATAGACCTGCTAGAAAGCCATAAACTACTCATCAAATTAAACAAACAGGAGTTAATGGGAAAAAATATCAAAGTATCTACTTATGAAACTTCGCCTGGTAGTAGGTTATGCCTAGTCGCAATCAAATCCATAATCAATCCTTCCTTTTAATCCCTACGTCACACGTCCGTGAACAATGCAAAGCACAATCGAAACTGTCGTATGTAATCAGAAACGTCAAACATTACATCGCGAATACCGGACCACTTGTATTCCCGAAAGGTAGCCGAAGACCTGAAGACCTGAGACGGACTAAAGATCATTAACCAATCCCACACATTCACGACTTAACAGCTACAGTAAAGGGTACAACTGTCTTTTCAAAACTCGAATTTATTAAAATGTATGGTCAAGTTCCCAGGACTGTTGTAGAAATTCCGAAAGTCAAAGAAGAGTTTAGAATTGTAAAATTTTCAGAGTAAGAAGACAAAATATTGAGCCACTTACAAGAATTTAGGACATTATGAGCTTCTTTTGATCAGCTTTAGTTGATCAGCATCCATAAGATTAGTGAGTTATCTATTTGTAATAGAAAAAAAGAACATGAAACTTGGGAAGAATAATTTCAACCATTAGAGAGATTTCGAATCTGAAATTGAGGAGTGAGAGGGGACAAACCGCGTGTTCTATCATTTGCTTATATTCACAATAGTGACAACCGGGGTAGGTCATATTCACGATTGGTCTAGATACTAGACGGTCCATAACAAAGTGCCTTATTGGTCGGCGGAAGTGCAGGTAACACTTGATGGAATTCTTAAGTGTTATGTTTTTAGTCTTTTGAACTTGATGATATAGTCACATTTACGGATAAGCGTTAGCAACCTATTCCATAATGAATTGTACTGCACAGTAAAAAACCTACAAGTCGTTGGTTTTCGACGTATTACTGTAAGCAGTGTATGTGAGTTGTTTCTGTGCCTGTAGGCTGGGTCATGAATCATAGTTGAGCTGGAGGTTAGAAATGTTAGTCCATGTATTGTTTTGTAGAGAAATATTAGGTTGCTCCTTAGCCGACGGCACCATATAGTTTCAAAGCAGAGGTACTCACACCTGTCTGTGTGGTTGAGAGTAGAGATACAAGCAAACGAGAGATAAATGGTTGGACGTGCAAAAGAATTCACAACCAGGTGACCTAGTTCTCGTTAGTACCATTGAAGAAAATAGAAGTCTGTGACCTGAAACGATTGTCGAACAAGTAAGCTATGGTCCTGACGGACAAGTTCGTAAAGCAAAGTTGGGAACGGTAAACACAGAAATTCTTCGGGATGTACGAAGTCTATGGTTACTGCAAGAAGCCGGTTATCTGACGACGACCCAGAACGATGGATTCTGTGTGCGTTTAGGAGGGGGTGCAAAGTGTGATCGATAGACGAACCCATCAATGACATAAAACGCCCACCACCACATTAGCATTCTTTGACCTTGATCATTCATCAATCACAATTTTATATTTACCATAAAACAATGTTCGCTTTGTTGACTGATTTGTACTATCCTCTTGTTACTGTTCGGTATGTTATTTTTGCTTCTCCTTTCCCCATTCAACAATAATAATAAGCTGTATTAATTTTTCATTTTGTATACTAACAGTGTTACTTTACGTTTTAGAGACAGATAAGGTTTATCAAACCAGATAGCTTGCTTGTTTTGAATTTGCCTAAGCTAAGACTCTTTGTTCGATAGTCTAGGGAATAATATTAAGATAACATCTGTAGGAATCTGTTTCCCACACTGACTGCCTGAACTTTGTCGGACATACAACTGACACTCGGGGTATTCTCTATCTGCAAAGCAAAGTGGCGACAGTTCTGAGTAACTCAGAACCAACTATAGTCAAGCTATTGCTCGCATTCTGAAGATTAGTAGGTTCCTATCGACGATTCGTGCCGTATCTCACGTCCCTTATGATTTTCTCAAGAGACCAACTTCGTGAAAATGCGAAACTCATCGATTTGGACAATGACGCAATGACGCAATTGTCGCAAAGCGATTATACTCTCGAACCAGGACATCAAAGCATATATCAGCATCACCGTAGACCCATCAGACTCAACGATCGAAGGAGTCCTACAACAGTGGGTAAACAACCTCTGACAATCTACGGTATTCTTCTCTAGACGATTGTGAGACACTGAATCGAAGTATAGCACTTTCGGCAGGACACATCCAGTCATATATTGTGCAGTACAGCTTTTCTGACACTTTGTGAGGAGCCAAGAACTCACTCTCTACTGACAGATCAGTCTTATGAGTCCTGATGGGAGACCCAAACATGAAAGTAGGAATGGACAACACTGGGTATGAAGATATCATGAGATAGCATGCACTGACTGGGAGTAGGAAGCGAGAATGGTGGCAGATTCGCAAATTTATGTACATTCAGCAAAATGATTTTAGGCAACACAATATTCCCCCACAAATGCATACACAAAGCTACATGTGTCTCACCGGATCACAACAGAGGGAGTCAGATCCATAAATATTTAGAAGTTCAGTAGAAAACGTTAGAACCAGGAGATGATCTTATATATCTTCAGATCACCACCAACTGGCGGTTGTAAAGATTAAGCTGAAGCCAAAGAAGCAATGAAAAACTGGACAAACAGTATCACAAAGGTTCAATACAGACTTCAATCGAGATGCTGACGAACTCAATGAATTCAAGATAACTCTCAACAACAAGTTCCAATCCTTACAAGATCTACCAAATAAGAAGAAACTGCTATATATGACAATTAGAAGTGGATCAAAGGAGCACTAACTTCAAAGTGTCATGAGGTGCTGGGTTTCAAGAAGCATTATAATATGGAATGGATCCCTATAGAATCACTGGACAAGATTCAAGAAAGAAAGAACGAGAGGACAGCAATCAACAACAGACGAACAAGGGCAGATGAAGTCAAGACAAAAGATGGATGCACTGAAGCAAACGAGATAGTGAAGAAGAGCGTTAAGGCCAACAACCAGAAATACATGGGAGAACTAGCAATGACGGCGGAAAAAGCTGCAAGAGAAGGGAATATGAAATAACTATATGATACAACGAAGACACTAGTAGGGAGATATAGTAAACCAGAGAGACCAGTCAAGGACAAAGAAGGAAATATAATCACGGAGATTGAAGAACAGAGGAAAAGGTGGGCAGAACACCTTGTGAAACTCATGAATAGACCAGCTCCATCGAATCTATCAAAGCAGTGTACACTCACTTTACTTTCGATATCACTCCATCAAAGGTTGAAGAAATCAGGATGGTCATCAGACAAATCAAAGGAGATCTGAGCGAATGTGAGAATTACATGGGAATCATACTACTGTCAGTATCAGAAAAAGTTTTCAACAGAGTAGTTGACGCTCGATTCCGCTAGGATCGATCATGCGCAGACCAAATTTCGACACTACTGATCATCGTTGAGCAGCCAATAGAATGGAACTCGTCACTATACACCAACGTCCTTGACTGTGAGAAGGCAATGAACAATGCAGATGGAAAAAGCTTGCGGAGCCTTTTTCGACACTATGGTGCTCCTGAGAAGACCAACACAACCACTTGGAATCCTTCTGACAAACTACACAGCAAGTCATGTATGGGGGGAGCTCGAAGATGCTTTCGGGAAGGAGGTCAGTATCAGACAAGGGCGCTCACTCTCTCCACCCCTCATTCTTCTGGTGGTCGACTGGATCATGAAGACCTCGACACCTGAGGGGAGGCACGGAATACAATGGATATCTCAGAATCAATTAGACGACTTTGACTCTGCAGATGACGTGGCCCTGCTATTCCATACTCACGAACAATTGCAGATGAAAACAAGCAGTGTATCAGTAGCCTCCGCATCAACAAGCCTCAAGTACAACTCAGCGAACACCAACCAACACAATCACACTTGATAGAGAAGCTCTGGAAGATGTGGAATCATTCACGTATCTGGACAGCATCATCGATGAACGGGGAGGATCCGATGCAGATACGAAGGCAAGGATTGGCAAAACAAGGACAGCACTTCTACAGTTAATGAACATATGGAACTCAAAACAACTGTTAACCAATATCAAAGTCAGAATCTTCAATACGATGGAAGTGGATAGGACATACATTTTGGAAATGAGCGAACTGCATCACGAAGCAAGCGCTAACTTAGAATCTTGACGAGAAACGGAAAAGAGGAAGGCTAAAGAACACATCGAGCCGAGAATAGGAAGCAGACATGAGTAGTAGTAGTAGTAGTAGTAGTAGTAGTAGAAACAACTGGAAAGGATTTCCCAGGACGGAGTTGTATGGAGAATGTTTGTGGGCGGTCTATGCTTCTCCTCGAGGGTTAACAGGGGTAAGTCACTAATTTTATGAGACACACCTTAGCTTAAGGCATTCGGTTACGCACCCACAGCAGATTGTGGTAGGATATGCCGTGTTAATTACCCCCCACCGCAACATTCAGTCAACACAGACCACATACTTCTCGGCATATTGACACACGAATATACCTTCGAAGTCCTTCAATTCTGACTTATGGTTTGACTGAGTTTGGGATCATACGATTATATAATTGTTACAGACAAGTGTTGTCAAGCACTGAATATCTGTGATATCTTTGAGGGAAATGTGAGTGGGTGGTGAAAATGAAGATTGCTTTAATATATATCATTTTGAATGGACACATATTGGGTGCTAGCACGAGTACGTGCATTTGCAGCACTTGTGACTTTCAGCTTTTCTCACCTATAAAATCCCTTAAAGTATTATCTAACTACATTTCTTCAATCAGTGTCATGTCTCGACAACATTATACTGACTTGCAAACTACCTACTGGCCTAGTGATCACTAGCTATGTACTTTTTCATGAACTAAATCATTTATTGAGTAGAACTTCGAAATACCAGTCTATAAAATTTATGAAAACATAATTGCTTAACTTGTTACTGCTCACTTTATCTCAATGACAGACTGAAACTGACCTATCTTTCCACTCCACACCCGGAATGTCCAAGTATTACGTTACATCATGGGGAAGGCTAGGCAAACTCGAAAGTTTGCAGCAATGAAGCGAATGATATCTCTGACGGATTCACGAATGTAATACACAAATTTGGTTGAGAATATCGGTTTTAGAAAGAAAAAAGACCGGCTTAAAAAGGTCACACCCTTCAAGCAAGATACTTCACATCACATGTCAGTAAAACACAATCCAGAGGTGTTTCCGTGTCTTAAGGATTCTTATAACGAAGCCCTAGGACCGCCTTACCACATACTTTTAGATACCAACTATGTCAACTTTTCCATCAAAAACCGACTAGATATTTTCAAGTCAACAATGGACTGTTTACTAGCAAAATGTAAGCGTTTATACACTCATTTCTACTGATCAGGTTTTTTGTATGTTACAGATTGTGTCATGGGAGAAATAGAGAAGATGTCGGAGAGATATCGGGTGGCTTTAAAGTAATTGTTTGACTTGCATCTCAGCTTGATTTAGAATTCTTCGTGATGAGAGAATTCAAAGGTTGACTTGCCAACATAGAGGGACTTATGCTGATGATTGTTTAGTTGAGCGCTGCAAATCCCGTTGTTACATCGTTGCTACTTGTGATCGTGACCTGAGACGCCGTATCAGAAAAATAACTGGAGTACCTATAATGTATATACATGGACATCGCGTTGTAATTGAGAAAATGCCTATGGCACTGGGAGCTCCAAAGCTGTAAATATTTCCTGTTAAAGTATGATATTTAAATAAAGTACTCTGTGCAAATATTCCTTCATGAAGACTTTTGAATCGTAGTTTAAAAATAAATATCTAGTTACTAACTCATTTCTGTGATTCCTTCGTTTTAAAATAAAAGTCAGACCGCAAAGTATGTGATCATAGAGATATCACACATATCAATGTGGTATTTTCATTCCTATCAAATGAGTGTTCATGATTTGTGTCTGGACAGTGTCATGTTCCGATTTTCAACATCTGATCTTATTTGCTATATTTTCTCTGTTGCAGCATTTAAATTTTACTTTTGGTTCGATATTATGTGGGTTATGTCTTGTGATAACAATCATAAGTTACTATTCATTAGCACAAAAGTTCCGTCACTCTAACAAGCTAAGCTCTTATTTGCATTAATGATTAATACTCATTGCTTTCTTTGTAATGCCCTGGTACGGCCGAGGACGGGGAGAGTCCGCTCTCTCTCTCGAAATGCTCTCACATGGCCACGCGTATATAGCCTCTGTCAGGGAAGTCCTACTCACTGCCTACTCGTGGCGGGGGTGTTGTTTACGAAATTGAGAGGACGAAAAGCGAATGTCCGGCGTTCTAACTGGGTTGGTGGACACGGGAGGTTCACCTACGGGAGTTGGAAAACCCTCATTCCAAATCAATGGTGCACATGGACTCCAGTATCCTGAAGGAACAAATGGCGTACGAACCAATTGTTGGTCACCGGCTACCATAAGACTGCATCACCTCACGATGCTCTACTGCCTTGTGGATTAGACCTTTAGGTCAAAGGCTCCGGGTGTGGCCCCCTAAGAAAACCACCTGCTTCAATTTGGACACCCGGGCAGTATCACAGCCCTCATACAAATCAAATGAGATTTGTGCGGCGCATACGTATCTGGTGCTTCCTTGTACCAATATTTATGTGTACAAATAAATAAACTTTGTAATGCTCTTAATCAAAACATTCTGCTAGCTTACCATAGTCTAGTTTTTGTCCATTCAAGAGTTTGGGATATATGTTTCTTAAATTAGTATAGGTGTTCACTCTTCACTGGCCTGTAGATGCCACAGGACGGTTTTTGTCCGCCCTCATAGTACGTTACTGCAAATGTTTACGAGTAGCTATTACAGATTTATCTATCATGTTTCCAATTTCCTGGTTTCCTTGCCGGCTTTTATGTTCTGAGGTACCGTAGTAAGAATAGTAGTTCGGTTTCTGTATGCATTAAACTAGATCGGTGTTGTTCGGATAGCGTAATTCGCGAGGCGAGGTGGTGGATGCGCACTGCTGAGAAGTCCCACAATAGGACGAAACGGCCGTCCAGTGCTTCCAGGTATACCCTGGTGGTCTAGCTTCAATTGACTCACGCTTTCAACTATGATAACCAAGTTCGCCAAAACACCTAGAAACATATTTGACTTCATATCTGATGAACGTTTGATCCTATCAAGTCAGTGGTAAATATGACGGTGTGAGTGGCCAGTATTTTTCCCAGTGCTTTTGGATGGTTATCTGTCATAACTTTTGCTAACAGAATCCTATTTTAATTATTTAGCCAGCTTAACTCTTTTAATTGTAAAAGATACTGCACAAAAGCACGGCTCACATTAATAAAGTCAATTGTTTCAAATAGGTTATGAATATCATATCAAAATGATGTTTAATAGTAAATAAGACGTCTAAACCTTACTACTGTAGGGCCTTATACTGATCATTAGGCAGGTCAACTAGCTTTATTATTCAAAATAGGTATGCGAGATAGAATGACTGGGGTAATGAGGAAAACCGTTTATTACCTAATTCAAAAAGTCACAGTATTTGTTGAAGATAAGCTCTTCATTAAACGTTTAAAGAACTACGTTTTTGTTCGGTCGTAGGAGCCAAGGGACAGAAGGTAAACCGATCAGGTTTCAAACTCTTGGAAATGTTCACCTTTCAACGCTTGTCATTATCGATACACGTCTTTTTGGTAATTTCCCCTATCAATGTTCGCCATGTTCATATTCACCCTTTCCAACTGTCCCGTTTTTCACCCGACCGTTGCTGCTACCTTGACGTGGTGGTTGGGCTTGCCTATCGTGATGAAGCAGTCGAACTATGCTGGCTGGAACAATCGTTCCTCAAGGTCCTACCATGCCAGACAGGTCGGTTGAAGAGCGGTAAGACTAAAAGCAGCAATCCCAAGGTCCGAAGGCGAAGTCGTACTGCCGACTGTACAGAGGTGTGACGGCAGTAAGGTGTTTCCTTCAGACAACCAGCATGACAGCAATGCTGCCTTCCCACAAGGAGGGGTGGGGTTAGAAAAGGTCGACCCTAAAAATGCACACCTCGCCTTATCCCACGGATTTCCGTCTCCGGCGGTAAGGTCCTTTGAAGAACGGAGTTAACACGTCAAAAATCCCCCACAAAAAGGCCGTGCGTGACGGGCCTCAAGCAGTTGTCCCTTGGGCACTGCGGTCACGCTCCCAGGTCGTTAAGACCAACACTAATCCAACTTCTTTTTCAGGTCCCTCAAGAAATACCCTTCCACGGTGTGGGCAGCCGGGAAGTGATATTAGCCTTCATACCCGTAACTGCACACGAGACCAAGTTGGTCACTTTCAATTCCTTCCTGACTGACTCACCCTTTAGCTTACAAAGTTAAAAATATTCCCATAGTATATATATATATATAGTGATTAGAAATCAGAACCCTTGATTGAATTGTACCCAATATCTCCGTGATCCTATTTTGCTTCTACTTACTGCCTTCTCTTGGTGGGGTGTTGTTTACGAAATTGAGAGAACGAAAAGCGTATGTACGGCGCTTTAACCGGGTTGGTGGACACGGAAAGTCCACCTAGGGTAGTTGGAAAACCCTGATTCCAAACCATTGGTGCACACGGGCTTCAGGATCCTGAGCAAACATATGGCGTATAAACCAAATATTGGTCACCGGCTACCATGAGACTACATCTCCTCACGATGCTCTACTGCATTTTGGATTAAACCTTTAGGCCAAAAGCTCGGGGTGTGGTCTCCTAAGAAAACCACCTGCTTCGGTCTGGGCATTCGGGCATTACCACAGCCCTCACACAAATCAGTGATAACTACTACTAGCCTCATTGTTATTGTTTGGCGCATATGTATTTGGTGTTCCCTAGTACCAACGTTTATGTGTTTAGATAAATAAATAACACTTACAAACTTTATTCGAGGCGATCGGTTCTAGTTTTTTCGGTTTTATGAGTTAGGGAATCCCCATTTTGCTCCTTCACTGTCCTTAAAGTCATTCCGTTTATGATATTTGATTATTATATAAGATTGAATTATGTTTGAATTGTGCCTCAAAAGCTGCTGATTGTATGATTGTATTCGATTTATTATGGAACTACACCAAACAACTGATCGCTTGTGAAATATCAAGACAATATACAATTGATTTAATCTGAATTAAATTTTACGGTAATAAATTGGCAACTGACTTCGGTACTTCTTCATTACGGTGGTTCAGTATCTTTGAACCAAACGCTGTTCTTCTAAAATGTAGATTATTTTAGTTATATATTTAAATGGAACTTTTTTTAACCATAGATGAAATTTTTACGGTTAGTATAAAGTTGTTCCCATCGGGAAAATGATTTTGTATTGTTACAAATTTGTTGCATCACATTACATAGATTTTAAGCAATTAAGCAACATGGAGAGATTTGTGAAATGTAGAAAATCTTCTGCCTTTCGACCAAACAGGAATATTTTTAAAAGCCGAACCAGTAGTCAAATCTTATAGATTATCATAAGAACTTCCGAATCGAAAATAATGAAATAGAAATAGTAGAAATGTTTATGTAAACAATATGTGAAATCAAAGTATGGTAAAATTGAGGATATCATTGTGAGATGATACCTTTTAAACCGTTTCTGTATACAAGTTAGCGTTTAGATCCTGAACAGCTAAAGCTTCTACATTATAAAATGAAATATGGCATTTATTTATTTCTTTGAACACAAATATTGGAACAAAGGGGCACCAAATACAAATGCGCCACATAGTAGCAATTAGAATGTGAAGAGATAGTGTAAAGTGCATATAAGAAAACAGAATAATAAGGAACAGAAAATAGTTATTTATTTATTTGTACACATAAATATTGGTACAAGGAAGCACCAGATACGTATGCGCCGCACAAATCTCATTTGATTTGTATGAAGGCTGTGATACTGCCCAGGTGTCCAAATTGAAGCAGGTGGTTTTCTTAGGGGGCCACACCCGGAGCCTTTGACCTAAAGGTCTAATCCACAAGGCAGTAGAGCATCGTGAGGTGATGCAGTCTTATGGTAGCCGGTGACCAACAATTGGTTCGTACGCCATTTGTTCCTTCAGGATACTGGAGTCCATGTGCACCATTGATTTGGAATGAGGGTTTTCCAACTCCCGTAGGTGAACCTCCCGTGTCCACCAACCCAGTTAGAACGCCGGACATTCGCTTTTCGTCCTCTCAATTTCGTAAACAACACCCCCGCCACGAGTAGGCAGTGAGCAGGACTTCCCTGACAGAGGCTATATACGCGTGGCCATGTGAGAGCATTTCGAGAGAGAGAGCGGACTCTCCCCGTCCTCGGCCATACCAGGGCATTTGGGGGCACAGAAAATAATGTATGATGGTGAAATAGTAATAACAATAACAACAATAATAGGTGAGGCAGTTCAGTTATCAAAAACACAACCAGAAAAAATTCTTTCAGTTAAAGAAGTAACGTCCATATTTTTATGAAGAAAGTAAAAGTTACAACAGGTTCGTCAATGGCTTCTATTCTTAGCTATATCTGATAATGTCTAAAGCCACTGTGCTGCACCACCTCTAGGATCCCAACCAGGGAGTCGTGAAAGAACAACAGAAGCCAGTCCTGTACAGCTTTCTTTCATACCACGACACCATATCATACACTGACCATCTCTCCGTTTTTCACAGCTTCTCTATGTCGGCAAATAATGCACGACGTGGAATTTCCTAGGACGACACTCGTAGAACATGTATAAGCCACCAAAGCGGATGTTCTAAGATAGTAACACCGATTGAATTATGGTCGCTGTACCCGAACAAACGACGTTAAACTTCTGCATTACTAACATGGTGTTGCCACTGGATGTCAGCAATCCTTCGCACTCAACGATGACCAAACACAGAGTCTTCTAATACCCTCAAGTTGGAGAGGCCCGGCTTTATAAACAAAGAGGATGACTGCTCACACCGACGCGTTGTAGATCCGATGTTTTAAAGTCAGACTAACATCATGAAGGCGCCAAAAATGGCTCAGATTGGCATCAGCCTCTCTGGCTTTCATTATGCAATAATTGATCTCATCACTCATGCCACCACCAGCACTTCTGTTTGCTCACTACCCAGAGTGAGTGCAGGATCACGGTCCTGCCAGTCTTTTAAAAGTACTTCGCATTTCGAAGGTGCAAAGCATGTGTCATACCCAGGGGCACTGACCAAGTGCGTATTGCATGGCTTGAGTATCCTCGTACACTAAGACAATATCATCTCTATACCTCATGTCAAATAGTCTTTCTCCAGACGACAGATCCACACCACCATTACTTACATCCATCAGAGCTGTTTCCAGAACATCATCGATAGCTAAGTTGAAGAGGAGTGTTGAGATTGGGCAACCCTACCAACCCCACTGCTTGAATGAAACAATGAAGAGAAGTGGCTGTATGCTTCAGTCTGCCTGAGGTGTTTATATGTAGGGTTGTCAAGATGTTAATAAACTTTTCGGGCACACGCTTCTCCGATAGACAATCCCAGAGAACAGTCCTGTTCAACGAATCGAAGGCGGCCCTAATGTCAAGAGCACTACGACTGTTGTCCTGTAATAAGTATGACAGTGTTCTAGTGGTAGTCTTACCGTTTTTACTTCACGTAAGTGAGACGAACTTCTTAAATTCAAAGAATTCTTTCCGACTGTTCTTCTTGACTGGACTGTTTCACTTATCATTATTTATTTTTCGAGTGCTTCCAGGTTTCCATGGCGGTCTAGCGTCAATTGGCTTATGATCTCAATTATTAAAATTATTAGTTAATTAATTAATTATTATTATTTAACTTTCAAACATTAATTTCTATGCATCCTTTTTTCTACATTTACTATACTTGCCTTCCTTTCTCTATCTCTCCACAACTTTATTTTTATTGTGCGCTACATACATATTTTAGTGCCCCCTTATAACAATCTTCATGTGTTTAAAGAAGTAAGTAAATAATGCACTAAACTATACTGAAATGTTTTGTGTGAAATATCTTTCAAACTAACCTCTCTAGACAATCTCTAGATACATCACCTGTAATAATCGATTACATTCTAGGTTTATATATATTTATCTAAACCACCTATATAACATTTGAACACAATATATGTTATATATGTCTTCTTATAAAACATGATGGATACCCACTCTTTAGATAATCCAATATCAAAATAGTTAATCTACTCTCTGGGTAATCTAGTACACCAATTTTTGTAAAGCTCTGCAAAAGCTGGTTAGGAGAATTGATTATATAAACAGACATTTCACGAGTTATTCAATGTTTAGAACCCATTAACGGTACAGATAACTTTGGTGTTATAAAGAAGTTCTCAGCAAAATACTGAACAGATAAATACTTATTAAACTGAACACCAATGTTTGAGTTTTAAGACAAAAAACAAAAGATATTTCACTAAAAACAAAAAACTTCTATTTAGTTATGCTAGTGACTGGTCAATGACTGTTTCGAAACATTATGAGTATGTTTTACTTATACGACAACTAATCTTTAAGTGACAACGAAATTACAGGTTACTAAACAGTTGACAAGTCTTACTTTTGTTCATCATGTTATCTTACCATTAAAATATGGAATTCTTAATGACGAATGGTGTAAATAGTTCAATATTCTTTAAATACTTGAATAAAAATGAAGTGTGTATTATTGCAATATATCTCGTAAATAATAAATAATTAGCTCTTCTGTACTATAAAAACTAAACCCTATCTGTGTGGATGGTATCTATTGTTTATTGAGAAATTTACTACCTACTAAGTTATGAGTAATATGTAAATTTTTAAATAATTATTCTCCCGACGATCGTTCATAATTGATCACTATTTAGGCTCAAGAACTCGTGTTAATTGTTGACAGTTACTAGTTTTTGTTTGTCCGAGATAGGAGGTTTTATAACTGTATTCAATTAATAGTATTTCCCGGAGTATATATATTATTGCCACTTGCTTATCTTTGAGATACTATTAACTGTGAAACAATTGTTTCAATTTCTCATTACTATTTGACAATTCTATTTTGTAAACTTATGGAGATGTTTTAGCGTGTGGTTTAATGTTTGTTCTAAGTTATAGGTTTTAAATGATGATACTATTGACACCAAGAATGATCACTTCAGTCAATCTACTTTGTATTGGTTGCGATTAATAAGAATTTCGTATCGATAGCCCAAGTTGATTCCCTGATCTCCGCGTTAATAATTTTAGACACTTATTTTCTTCCCAAGAAAATATAATACAGTTCCAAAAAACAATCTAAATTCTCGCTCATGACTAAATTTCTAATTTTATCAAGCATAAAAACTTATCGGAATGAGGGTTTTTGGAGATTGTAATAATTTAATGGTTGGATTCATGAGTCGATTTAAGATAGACCACCAAAGAAAACCCGGAGGCACTAGACGGTCGTCTCGTCCTAGTGTAGGACTCCTTAACAGTGCGCACCCACGATCCCACACGCTGAACTCTGACCCGGGACCTTCGGTCTTGCGTGCGGACGCTTAAGTTCTGGACCGTTGAGCCGGCATCCAACGGTTTCAATGTCTCACTTCAACCAATCCACGAAATTGCGCGATCGTTCACCACTGTCTTTAGTGAGTAACTGTGGACATGGTTGGACTCCACTGGTCACGGCTTCTCACTAGAATTCTAGGAAATACATCTTGATGCAAGGACGACTCGTCGTTCATGTAGAGCCAGATTTATAGGTCGTTCGATGCATATTTTATTCAAATGAATTCGAGAGCATTACCCGATTTGGATGAAAAGAAGTGGAAACGGCTCAATAAGAAGTTCAATAATTGAACACCTTGTGAACATAGGTAATTTAACCAAAGTAGATTTTGCGTTCAAAGTCATTTATAAGGCAAGTAGGAAACTGTCAATTACAATTATGTTTCACCTTCTTAGTATTGCCGGGGCACTAGCTATACATCTTGAAAAATTGAAATTACTTGTCTAAAAGAAACTGGTACAAACTCTTCTTCTATCATGGTCTTAATCCCTCGTAATGTTTTTCTTTTATAGTCTTCTCCTTTCACCCTCATCTACTTTCCTTCTATCTTCTCCATAGACCTTTCACTCCCGGCTGATTTGTTTTTGTTCCTATGATCCCCCGGATTACAGTTATTCCCAATTTCAACATTTTATTTTATCACGCTGAGCCTTCCCTTCGCAATTATAAGCTCCTTATCTATCTTCATGATGAATATTCAAGTCCTCAACAACAAAATTATTATTAGTTTCCTTGTTAAAACTAACCTAATACCTTTGTTTATCCTACCTCACTGTTGCCATGTTTAGCAGAATTTAATTATCGCTATTACTGTAATTATTATCATTTTGAAAAGTAAGTATATATTATCGATTGTAAGGCTTTGAAAATGAATTCGCTGAACCAACCTTTCTTATTTTATATGTCAATGAGTATATGTCGTTTAGTTTGTGAATTAGACGCAGTAAAAAAGAAACTATCGTGTTATAATGTTAGTATTTCCGAACTTACATAATTGGTTCGTACGGTGATCTAGTCGCCGTTTTGTAAATTAAAGTGCCTACATAAACACCCACAGACTAAACTAGTAATTCATGCTTTCTAAATTCGTTTACAAGATAAGAGTTACTCATATAATCTTGAAGTATTTTTACAATATGACCACATATGAAATTACTAATGACTTCATTCCTTTACGGAAGCTAGAATGAACTCATATGTACTTAAAACGGACTGTGAATCATGAAACCATGTACGCATTTTTCTGAGACAATTAAAAACCTATCGAATCGTAACTCGACTGGTGAAGTTGAGAAATCATCTTCGTATGATTGTTTAAATATATCAGTCCATTTAGAAATTGCAGTAGAATAGACCTGGAACAGCCATAATATTATTTTGAGCAAGAAATTTGCTTCCGAATCACACATAAAATATCTTCATAATATAGAACAAATACTGCTCATGACTAAGATATTCAGTTCAACTTGAAAGTTTTTAATTGAAGCATAATCCGAGTAAAATTAATTACAGAATGAAATTACCAAATTAAATACTATCCAAATGTGAAAAACTGATTATTTCTAGATCATAAAATTGGATGAACTATTTCTTATTCTAATAATGAATTTTATAAGATAAGCTCTATCAATTAAAACAAAAATTGTGGAAATTTTCATTTTACTATAAAATCTATATCATAATGTTCAAAATAAATAAAAAAGTAAATTTTAAACTTTTTAGTTGATCCTCAATGTACAAGTAGAAAATAAAACCAAAACGTTTAAACAGTAGTTTGAGTCTAGATGATACTTATCTATTAAAAGGCAAGTCTTAAATTCACTTAGTATTGTTTGTTTGAATCTTCCTATTGATGTTTAGGACCGCAACTGGTCAGTCTCTTATTGGCATATGCGCATACTGTGCGTATTGCCTTACTTCACAAGCATTATGAGCAAAGATGGATAGTGGCTAGCAGTGGGATCCAGGACGCGCGTTTCGTCCTATTTGAAACTCGTCAGCTGGATGTACCTGCATCTCAAAGTTGATGTTCACTCTAGGACTCGAATCCCGTACCTTTCGCTTCAAACGCCATCGCGTTATCCACTCAGCTACTGAGTCATGATAGCCACTTGCCAGAGTGAACTTCAACTCTGAGATGCAGATACATTCAGCTGACGAGTCCCAAATAGGACGAAACGCGCGTCCTGGATTCCACTGCTAGCCACTATCCATCTGTGCTTACAAGACAAGTTTTTTTTAAAAATTGTTAGTTGTAACCAACATACAATGTGATTTAGTTTCAAATAATACTGAATCAATATCTAAACTTTCGAGTAAGTTAATTTAAATTTTGTAAAGTATGATCAAACTACTTGTAAATAAAAAATAATACTACCTTTTGATTGTTTTCGATGGTTTTTAATTTCCATAAAATCAAATCATTTTACTTAGTAATTTCGAAATCACTGATGATAATCTTTGTCTTTTTATTACACTATCGAAATTTATCAAAGGGACTAATTGCTTTAGATGTTATTTACGCATTATATGTTTAGTATATATATGCATGAGCAATTGTTATCAGACCAGATATATATGATGTAATATGATTTTATTTACGCAAAACGTGAACATACTTGGAGTTAAAAAGAAAACAAATATGTTACTCAGTGATTAGTTATATCTATCAGTTTAATCAGCTAGTTTTTCGACTTTTTGTTTCGTGTATATACATTAAAGGTAATTAAAGTTAATTAATGTCAACTTTTTCCAGTTAGATACATTAAAATTTAACTGTTGATCAGATATTTAGGATGTCATATATCTCGGTGTAATTTTCGATGTCGTTTTGAACATTTGTGAAGTCGGTGGTTGATTCATAAATAAATCTTCAACTGGCCTTAATTTTTTTTCGTACATCCAGTCAATTCAGTTTTGTTCCGTTATAATGAGTAACAAGTGATAATTTTTTCCTCAGTCATAACAGAGCCGTACCAGTATCCGTATATCAGTATTTAACCGAATCAAAAAACCTAATAATACTTTTTAGAATTAGTTTTCCATAATCCTTTGGCTTTCAATATACCATGTATTTCAGTTTACCAAAAGTGTGAAAGTTTGATAATATTGGTGCGTATTAAGTTGACACCAGCTAAGCAATCGTATGAAAAGGCAAACATCTCAAGCTTTCATGACCAGATAGCCGTTATTTCTTAATTATTTGCCAAGTTCTGGAAAATTGGATATGATATTATTGAATTTAACCCGAATTTTCTCATCGATCAATTAAGGTCTGACCAAGTTTGGTTTAAAATAATACATTTAGTTAATCAAACCTGTGAATCAACTTGTAAGTGAAAGAGAAAAACAACTTTATTACCTTTTTTGAGAATATGAAATAATCCATTCAGGAACTTTATAAAGAGAATATCCTTACATCTCCATTTCTTACATACGTCAACATACACAAACATACACAAACGATGCATAAATTTATCTGTTAACCTGGAACTAATTACTAATGTCTAATCTATACAAGCCATTGATTGATCAGCTCCCAAAATGACTTTCTAATCTTATAATATCTAAGAAGATAACTAAGTTATCCGCTAAATAAAAATCACTACGTAGAAGATGCAACAATTAATGGTTGTTCTAATGAAAACTTTCAGCACCAATACTGTCACCTTAATAGCATTACTAATTCAAGCGTTAATATGATAGATGATTATCTACATATAGCAATTGTTATACTCTAGCGAAGATTAAGTTATGGGTAACTTCTGAGGGCTATTAATCGACTAAGATTATACATATAGTCTTACTGTATAACTATTGAGTAGCTAGATTATGTATATTTATACTCCTCTTATTATAAGCTTTATTTTGACCCGTAGACTATTATTATACTATTTATTATTCTTAAGTTATACCCAGTTTATTAATTACAGTCTCCCACATTCACAGTCACTTTTTGGCTTGATCTTGTACAAATGTTATTTTCTATTATATGATATGGTGTGGTCTAGTTGGCTTGTATATAAACCAGGTAAGTTTGAAATATATGATTCATACAGTGGAAGGTGTTCTGGCGTTCTGGACTCAACAGGCAGAGCTAGGCAAGAGAAGAATCAATAAGGACGCTAGGCTGCTCATACAGGTCAATACGTCATTGTTGTGGCACAGTGTTAAGATTGTATTCTGATCGTATTCTGATGGGCTACCTCAGGACGTGATATTATTAACCAACCACAAGTCATGACAGAAATTACCGTTAGCAGAACACACAGGTTATGACATACTTTATTTTTCAAACTTGTGAAACAAAAGAACTAAAATAAATATTAACTATAAACAACTTACATTTGAAATGCATGTATCAACTTGTAACAGCAAACCCGAAAAGGCGACACAAAGTTTATTGGTAATTATTTGTTTACATGACTGAGACATCGGTCATAAGTTCAGTGTATTTTTTTTACTCTAAGGATATCATATTGTACTAATCACATAATGTTGAGTAAAGCGATTATTACTCTGAATTACTTCTTTTTTGAGTGACTGTTGACTAAACCTGTGCTATGAAAAAGTTATGAATTAGCATTGAAGCTTTGATAACGGTATATTCTGTACAAGAAGAAAGAAATTATAACCTGAAAAAATATTAAAATGTGTATGTTGGTGATATTACTCATTCGGTGTTTATTTGTTTTCGGTTAACAAAAAAGTTACTAACGTGACTGAACTATTTCCTTTGAAAATGAATTAACGAGGTAGTACTGTCAGTTAGAGGGAATATGCAATACATAGTGTTTAAAATTTTTAGACGTATGAAACATTTGTATTATCCTGTAAGCATTAAAATCAATACAGTTAATGTGTAAAATTAATTGTGAGTGGCATCAAATTATGAACATTTTAATCAGAAAGAAGTTCGTCCGATTACAAAAGAATAATAGTCCAACTTGGTTGATTCCATTACTACATATTTAATACTGTTTCAATGCCCAGTAAACTTTCAAGTAAACAATATATGGCTGAATCCCTTTCATCATACAATGGTCTATGTTAAAGAGGTTTTATTTTATTCTAAATTTTAGAACTTAATTATCATCAACTTACATTTAAGGCTAATTTTCTGTTTGATCGCCATTCGTTCAGATCACTCAGAATAAACTTGTCCTTGAATCTTCAATAAAATATTAGTAATCTCCATTTCACAGTGAAATAATGTTATTTGTAAGCATCAAGAAATAAAGAGGTTTCAGTGTCAAATATCAATACTGTATCTCCCGTACTAATATATCAATTTTGGCATTTTTAATAAATTCGGTGTCTGTGACTAGTTGTTTGTTGAATTCATCAGTAAATATTAATAACCCCACCAAAGATTTATTACTTGACACTTATGATCGAAATGCTGGATATATTTAGAATGAACTTCATGCAAATTTTTAGAAAATAATTACAATGGAAGTTACTAGGAAATACGTTTAACAGCTTTATTAGTTCTCTTATATACTACGATGAAGACAGCTCAACAAGTTATCAGGCCACATAATAGATTTCGATCCATTTAGACATTAGTATCTACAAATGAAGGCCGTTGAAGGAGGTGAGCGTATTAAAATATACGGAACACATTCAGTTGGGTTTACCATCTATGAGCCAGTGTGTATCGCTTCAATGAATTTCTCAAAATGATGTATATCCAGATACTTAATGTGTCTTAATATCCGCTCGTTAATTAGCATAGGTGTTTCATAACCCTTGATGATTAAAATTATCATTAAAACCGACCGTAAAACAAAGTCCTCGTCAAGAAAACTCTCAAAATTATAAATTCGTTTAATGATTGTGTTGAAAATCAAGTTTACATAAATAAACTGGGGTTTGTTTTAACATCAACCAAGAAAAATAAAGTGATCTTAATTGCAAAAATATTTAGTAGAAGTAACGCGATCCGTTAGGGAGAGGATGAAACGAAAGAAGACAATCAGTAAGAGTCTATAATTTCTCGTGATCTGTCTCTGTCGCCATATGTGTATTGTAAACGAAAAGCTTTGATGTACAGTTAAGTAATAGGCCTTAGTATGTTTGGTTTTCGGCTAGAAGTCATGAATATCGGAAACCGGAAATTAGAAAGTCTCGTTAATATCTTTACACCTGTTGACTAAATTAAAGGATATTTAGATTCAGTAGCTCAGTGGATAATGAGTTTGAGTTTGAAGTGATAGGTTTAGGATTTTTGTCTTAGTCTATGTGCCAACACTGGTATGAATGGTACATCCAGGTGACGAGTCCTAAATCCATACTCTGGTTTTAGCTGCTAGCCACATACCAAATATAGTAAGACAATCATTTTAAACCAAATTTAATAGTGATTTTTTTCTTTCGAATTATTCACCTACATATCTTGTAGTACATAATCGTAGTTTTGATATTCTAAAAAGCCTGAAAAGTTGTGAGGACTCTACGACGATAACGGGACGCAAAAGTTTTGAGCGTAACTTTTCTAGAGGAAGGAATAATAAGGTTTGAACAATATTTTTACAAGCACATCGCTGTCTCATAGTTATTTTAGTAGCAATTGTTTGAATAAGTAACTGGATTTTTGTCCGGTTAAGTCTATGCTGATAATGGATTATTTTTAAAAACAGTAATTGTGAGTTAACTACGTATCTTTCATTCTACAACACTAAACCCATTTGTTTTGAATACTAAAATTGGAATTTTCATTTGTGTTTTGCTGGATGGTACCTGTTTTGTGAAGTTGACTATATTTTGATTACTTCAAATACTAGTTATTATTTTGAATCATACAATTATTTCCATTGCTATTATTGTAGTAAACATTTGACCCTTGTAAATAGCATAGTAGGAGTTATTTCCGTGAGAATTTTACAAAAAAGCAAGAATTCTTTAGATACATTTTATAGAGTGTTTATTTAAATTCTATTCCAGCCAATGAGACAGTTGAATTCTTAATGACCAATAAGGCTATACATATAGTTGCTATATAAATGTACTCATCCATCGGTTTGGTTTGTTAAATTATTTTAAATAGAACTGTGGGAATGAAGATTTTTGCAGTAAGTTAGATTCGTTATGATTTATACGGCTGAAAACTTGACGTAGTATAATTCTGTTATGCCCCGATATGGATAATGAATAGTGACTTTGAGATCTATTTATGAACCAATACTGTACATATATTTTTTATCGTATAATCGCTAAATGACTAAACTATTCATATTCGTGTCCCCCTTATTATAAGCTTTATTTCGAACCATGAACTATTACTACATGATTTATCATTCTTGAATTATGCCCTGTCTATTATTTACTATCTTCGCTATTCACAACCACATTTGGCTAAATCTTGTACACATCTTATTTTCTATTTTATGGTACGATGTGGTCGGTTCGATTGGTATATAAACTCAGTATTTTTGAAATATAATGATTCCTACTGCAGAGGCTGTTATTGGTGTTTTGGAATTCACTGCCTGGCTAGGCAGAAATCAGGACCGACAAATACTCTAGACTGCTCGTACGGTTTCCGTGTATCATTGGTCCGGTCAATAATTTACTGCTCTCTGATTAGCGGTCTTAACACACTATACATTATCAGGGCATCCACTCGGCCACAAGTTGGAGCGATTATACGATAAAAAATATATGTACAGTATTGGTTCATAAATAGATCCCAAAGTTACCATTCATTATCCTTATCGGGGCATAACAAATTCATTATATTTTTCTGAAATATTTTTGTCCATTTTGCTAACAATGCAAATCAAGTCAGTGATATAATGTTAATTTATTTGTATACGGTAACAATTAGTTATTGATATAAATTGAAGGGAATTACTCGAAGTCATGAAACGTCAGGAATCGATACTCTACCCAATATGTTACAAATATGTCATTTTTATCATTCGTAGAATCAAATTGTTTGATCTGTGTCATTTCCTTACTAAATCCGTTTAAATTTTTTCTTAGGTATTTGGTATTATGTTAACTTATTTCTGTGCAGTAACTTTCGGAGCTGAAAGTCTTCATCTATGTAACGAAAAACTTAGGGCAACAATGGAATACTGTTTTCAAAAGAACGGACGTTATTCAAGTGAGTGCTGATAACAAATTGTATAGAACTACAATGTCAATACTTATCATCAATTCACAAGGTCTAATGAAGAGCTTATTGTTTTTTCAACGTATTTTTATGCAAGATATTTTAATTTGAAAGTGCCAGCTAATCAATATTGTGCAGGACTACAATCACGTGCTTGGTTCACTTTCAAGTTACTTGTTTCTTATTGTAATAATTTCAGTATGTCAATTAAGAGTTGTCATGCAGTTGGGAGTAAAATACTCCATCTCATTACCCTACAGTGAACATAGAGAGTTTCAAAACTGTTCTACAACATAAAGTTTAATTCTTGATGCATTATTTCTTCTAGCTATATTTTGCATAAAGAACAATCCATGATAGTTTGTAAATGTACTAATGATCATAATATTGAGCGTACTAACACATTTGGTCAATAAGAATCCTCACATTCGCTGCATATGCATGTTACATGCAACTACATTTCTACAAATAAGTCCTTGAAGCAATAATAGATATTATCAATTTTAAAATTAAATTATATTTCATAATTAAGTAAATGAGAATGTTCATCATCATCCACTTCAAGAAAAGTTTAGTGTCACAATACACCATTGGCGTCCCACTATGATTATCACTATCACAACATTATGTTGTGTAGACGAACGCTCATTAAAAATTATTCGAATTCCTATATTATTGAGATGTTTTTTCAGTCTTATCATTGTGTATATGAAGACATGTCGGTTGAAATAATTGTTGATATGTTAATTTAACTGTTCATCAACAAAAAAATGTGTTAACTTGATCACTTTATAACTTTGTTAGTTTTCCTAAACAGAGTTCTATCGAACTAATCGCTATCATATAAATGGTTTTTTATGCAAGTCAACTAATCTCTGTTTCAGAAGTTTATGTAAGTTACATTTATGTCATGAGTGAAGTTCATTCAATGCAACCATTACTTTAAAGCATGATAAAAACGAACAACAGAATTCACTAGATAAGGATTTGTTATTATTTTGTTCTTCTTATTCGTAGGTCTTTCTTATTTATTCGTACGGTTTATATCATGTCTTTTAAAACACCATTGTATATCTCTTTTTGTTTAGTACCGTTGACGGAGTTAAAGAGATTGAGAGATGCTTGCATGAATGATAGAAATTGCAAAACTAAAGCAAAGGATTGTCTTCTATCAAAACTTAAAAGTTCGGAACTCGGAAACTGTCCTTCACTTAGGACCTATATACAATCCATAGATCGTATGTTCAAATAGACTTCTGGTCATCTCTTAGTCCACTATCCAAAGTTGTAATGTACAGATAAATATAGTATTTATTATATTAACTGCGATTTTTCGAAACACCAATTATAGATGATAAATTATATACAATGTCTTCACCAAATTTTAGTGGAATAAAGCATGGTTGATTGTTAATCATTTTTAGAAATTTCAGGTTATCTATTTGATACCTTCCTTGAAATAAACGTCTAGAAGACTGACTACTAAACGCCAAACGTTCAACACAAACTTTATAGGACATGTTTGGTGAATCTTTAGTCGGCTCTTCTTTCTGTCCAGCTAGTGTAACTGATTTAACAGTTGCATGTAATTCGATACATGCCGTTGGGAGCATTTTGCGAAGGGCATCCGTCGAACATGACTACATCAGTGCCCATACTGATTCATGTAAGATTATTAACTTAACTGCGAAATTGGTCCCAACTAGTGTGGCACTCCAGGTTCTGTTGACTGTCTATACAACATACTTAGTTTTAACAAAGATATAAGTGACATTTAACTCGCAAAAAATAAACATGAATTTTGTGATCCAATGATAATACATACAGGTTAGCAAATGAAGTAAATTCTGATAATGTTACTCAATCAGCGTGTGTCTTCGGTGAATAATTCTGATTTTAGATTTAAGACTGTCAGACATAATAACTCAACCTTTGTATCTAGTATGCTTTAAACTTTCACTGAGTACTGAAAATTACTTATTTTTTCCACACAATACATTCTACTTAGCGGCAAAAGAGATACTGGGAATCTGACCAGTTATGCAGTCCTATTATGTAATCCTATACTTATTCAGTTTTCTTAATTTACTTCAAAAATAAGTCAGCGATTTTGTCTGTTGCTGGTACTGTTGGTTGAGTATTCGAAAAAATGGATTTTCGATAAAAATCAAGTGTATTAAATAAACTCTAAAAGTCAAACATCAACGGATGTATCTTTGTATGGTGCTCGTAGTTAAAAAGTAATAAACTTTAGATACTTGAATAATTTTCTCAAAAACCTAAAAATGCTTTATCTTATGTTGTTTCAGTATTGAAAAGTATTTAGCGTCTAATCAAGATGAGTGAATCACACAAGAGTTAGTTGTGATTGGTAAATTTCCCTAAAACATTATGATAATTGGACTATTTGTCAAGTTAAATTACCGTCAAATTCTATTCACCGTTATACACAATTAAAGCCGGGGTTCCCATAGTTCAGTTACTAATTTTTACTATCAACTAATATATTGAAAGAAGTATAAACTTATCATTTATTAACAAGTGACAACTGAGCCGTTGTGGTGATATACTTGGAAAAATGATCTGTTTTATAACAGGCTACTGAAATTCAAGTAAATTGCAATTGCGTACACATAGTTTCATTTATCATCTTGAGGATTGCATGAACAAAGATTTGAGAACAATAGCATGAATTTATTTTATTTTATTTGGTCCTCATCAGCCGCTTACAACCTGCAACATTTAAAAAATCATAATCAAAAATTCGTTTTAGATTACTTGGATGGAAAAGTTTAGTTAGAAGTTACTTTAAAGACTTATTAGCATAGTATAGCAAGGGTATAAATAAATTTAACAGACCGAATAAAATATTGTAAATGTATATCTTATATAAAATGCATTCTACAACATTGATAGTAACAAAGGTCCTAAGGGAGAGAAACAGGTGGTTACAGAAGGAGTAGACAATGATAACTAGAATAAAATTACTCAAGCCCACTTAGTTGATATAAGATTACTAATCCAGAAGGCGGTCGAAATAAAAAATGCATTGATGCAATAATTACAAGAAAGAGTTGAACAAAATTTTATGATGTAATGGAGGGACATTTGTCATCAAGGAGAAGAAAGACTAACGACCATCTTCCCTTGACCATATAAATCAGCTGTATAACACTTGATATCAGTGACATCGGAAACCGGGTGTTTACTAATAACCTTGAAAGATTGTAATGTGTTGGCCTGATGTCCTGTATCCAAGAGATGTTTAGTTATCGCACTGTTTAAATTAGTTCTCTTTCTTGTTCGAAAGCTTTTTGGAGCATACTCGAAAGACCTAAGATATACCCTTCATTGGGTCAATCAGATAGTTCAACTGTTTTGGAAAGTACAAATAAATTGATAAACAGTTGGAAGTAACATAAAACGGGTGCTTGTCGATCTTTGATTGGGTTGTTGAATATGTTGTTTTATACAGTATAACTAATTTGGCTTCCAGATACGTTCTATCTAATTTGGCGTTAAGCTTCCTGTTGATGGTGCACGGAGCATGATCAAATTTGAAGTTGAGAATTACAGATACTGCCTTTTATTGACTGTAGTAACACCCGTGTTGTTTTCTCTGGATGTTTTATATTTGTCAGTGAATTTCTGTGAGTAGCAGTTGTACCTTAGGTGTTTTTCTATTTTCACCAATTCTTCTTCCAGTTTGTCAGTAGTACATATCTTTTCCACTACATAAAGCAGTGTTTTGACCAATGCTTTTATTATAACTAATTAGATAAAAAATATTGAAGCCCAGGTAAAAATCATTACAAGTACTTTTTGATAAACCAAATGTTACACCGTCCTTTCTTCTGTCCATTGCGTTGTAATTTTAAGAAAGTGAAACATGTCATTCTTTTCGTGTTCCATAGTAAATTGTGTGTTGGGACGAGTACTGTTAATGAGTGCTAACAGATGGATTGCATGGTATTTACAGTGGTAGGCAATAAACGTGTCATCAACTTTCTTAGAGTATTTCGTCATTTAGTTAATTGCTTGTTTAAACTCCGTGTTTTCAAGATAATCCATAATTTAACCTAATAGACTTTCCATTGCTACACTATCAATTTGGTGGTATAGTGTTATCGAACTAGAATTGAATGACTTTTGTGAACATTAGTGAAATTTATTTCAACTCTGACACTGGTGAAACTATTAAATCAAAATTCTGACAAATTATATCAATAGTCTCAAGAGGTGGTATTTCGATAAACAGGGATATCATATCAAAAGAAACCATGGACGAACTAGTAACGAACTCTTAAGTCAAATGTACTAAACAGTAACTAAATCCAGTTCTTTCCTGTTGCTATTCATCCTTTTCATGTCGGCTTCCTATTCTCGAATCAGTGAGTTCTTTAACCTTCCTCTTTTCCGTTTCTCGTCAGGATTCCACGTTAGCGCTCACTTCATCATACAGTTTGATGATTTCCTCAATATGTGTCTTATCCACTTCCATCGTTTTTTACTAATTTCCTCCTCAGCTGAAAGCTGATTTGTTCTCTCCCACAGTAGGCTGATTAGATAATACAGAAGCTAATAAATTATTTTACATGATTTGATTTGTTCACTGAATGAATAATCGAACACGTAGCAAATATATGAAGATTTGAAATGCCTGAATATCAGTGAACAACAAATATGAGCATAAAACATAAGTAATGAATTTCCAAATTAATGAATCATTTTTATGTTTTAGAATGTTAATGATATTTTATATAGTTGAAATCATGAGTCAATTGAGGCTAGACCACCAAGGAAAACCTGAAAGCACTGGACGGCCGTTTCATCCTATTGTGGGACTCCTCAGCAGTGAGCATCCACGATCCTGCCTCACGAGATTCGAACCCATGACCTACCAGTCTCGCTCCAGAGCACTTAACCGATAGACCACTGAGCCAGCATTCAACGGTGCTAATGACTAAATTTAACCAATCCACGGAATTGAGCTACCATTCACCAATGTCTTCAGTGAGTTGATATCTCCCAACAGACCTGGTTGAACTCCACTGGTTACTGCGTCTCACTAGCTTCAATTGACTAATGACCTCAACTATATAAGATTACTAAAATCTCCACAAAACCCCTTCTGATTATAATAGTGATATGTTTGTCTGATTATTTCAGCTTAGTTGACCTGGTTAAGGATATTATATTTAAAACAGAATAAATATGATAAACTTAAAAATAACTGATTGAAATGTACAAAAAGTATGAACTTATTACCCATAATAATAACAATAATAATAATAAATGAACCCTTATATAATAGTCGAAATAGTTTATAATCTCTTTTAGGTATCACTTATGTTATCGACAATTAATTATTCGATTTACGGTGATCTATTTACTTTAAAATATCGGGTAACAAAATAGTATTTCTTTATGTATATACTAAGCTTAAAGTAACATTTTAATAATGACCATCATAGATAAAATAATTTCATTGATTAAAAAGATTCGCATATTTTTTTGTTGATTTAGTTTTATGAATTTGTTAGAAAAAGGGTATAATGACAGTATAATTCTTGACAAACTTTGTATTGTTGACCACAATGTAACCATTGACAACAAAATACCTAAATTTATATGAAATATTTAAAGCTGATTCCAGTTTACTGGTAAAATTCAGTACCATAGAAGGTTTAGTTTATCAAAATATTAGCTTTGAGTTACCTCTGTAGTGACCTGCTTTTCCCGACGAGAACGCGATTGGAATAATGGTGACAATTATTATTATAACCAACTGTACCAGTGATTGTTTTACCATACTCATTGTTGTTTAACTGTATCAAAGTCACCTTTCGTTCGGTCGCCCACCTTGTCTGTTCGAACTTTCTTACGCTCTGCTCTTATTGCCTGTACTCGTTGGCACGTCTCGGTATTCTTTCAATATCACGAGATCGCCAATAAATTACTCTATCTGGACCAGTTACATTCTTCTGGTTTGCGAGTTATCAAAGGGAACAAGTCGTTTCTGGGCGCGTAATTTTATTGTAGTGGTGATCATAGTCAAACGCGACTCGAAGCCATCTACAACTCAATTTAACAAGCAAAATAAAGTGTATATTTCATTAAATTTCAGAAATTAAGTGCTTAAGGAATATTGAGTTCAAGAGATTTATGAAGTTCATAAGTTAGATCATTTTCATTAATTTGATTTGTAATGGCTTGAATTACTCCCTTGTTGATATTTCTACTAAAATCCGATCAATCTTGTTTGACATAAATACATCTTGTGAGGATCGCCTTGATGTAATCATTGTAACACAAGTTTATATAGAATAGAATGGCCTCAATCATTTTCACTACTGTTGTTTTGTTTGATCCAATCCAGTATTTGAAAAATGGTGAAATTCTGCAGTTTTTGGAGATTTCTGAAATATTATGTTATCTATATGTGCTTGTGAATGTGTTAATCATTAACCTCAGATATTCAAGTACTGATTAGACAGAAATTTCTAAGATTTATCTATTACCATCTTCTGATAAACATCTAAGATAAACTAGCAAAAGTCTGTACTTCCTGTCAGTCCCCAAAAATTAGACAGAAAATAAGTCACTATTATTAGTATAATAAGAATTCTTCAGCTAATAAGGTTACATTATTTTAGATCGAAGTATCTAAAATATCCTTTTGCACTTCAGGGTACACTTTAGACTAGTTAAAGAATACCATAAATCGAATTATTCCATAAAACGTTCCTAAACTTTAGATCCTGTCCTTGGTTTATAACAGTAGCGGCGTACTTTACTTCATCCGATTTTATAGATCTAACTGATTAGTGAAAAACTTATTATCTACTGTGATTTTTATCTTCCCAGGCTTCGTCGATACTAGTGTAGTATTAATCATTTTTGTTGGGTATTGACCACAGAATCGAATTTAATCAAGAGAGTTAAACCGTTATGGACCACAGATATTTATTAATAAACCATTGATAAAATGATGCAATGATCAGTTAGAAACGTATCTTATGACAAACAAATACGTTTATTTAACATAGTACAAATATTACTCAACTCTGTAACTGTATCCATGAGTAATCATCTTTCTATTGACTCCAAGTAACCTATCATAACAAGATAAAGAACAAAACTCCTTATTTATAAAAATATTTCGTTTTGTAGTTACAAAACCACTCAAAATAAAGATTTTGTCTCCTAAATATTCTGATTCCCAATGTAAGAAGAAGAAGTTGAATCTATAATTTTGTGACTAGCAAAGGTCAAGCGGTTATAACTAGCTTAACTTAGTTTCTCATGTGGACGTGCTATTCCCTAAATGTGACGTCATTGTCACAGTAGATTGTTCTCCCATTCTTCCATATAAAAACCCAAGTTAGCTATTATTCAAAGTCTAGTAACTTCTTAAACCGGTATTCATAAATACATACTTTGCTTTTTCCCTATTCTATAGATTTCAGAAACCAATAGCGAACTTGGAATAATCATTCAAGTTTTTATAAGTAATTAATTCAAAGGTAAAATAATAATGCATTACTGCATAACCCTTTTTTAAAAACCCTCTATGTGTCCCTACTTTAGACACTGAATTTAGGATATATTCAAAAATAATTTCTGTTCTGATGAATATATATGTGGATCTGTGAGGAAATCTTGCTGATAAAAATTTTATTTTGTTGTTTTAATGAGTTTTACGAAATTGCTAACGCAGCACAGTAACCCCATGATATTGAATAAACTCAATGGATTTTGTATTAAACAGAAGAAAACTGTACTACTGCTTGAATGAGAGCACACTTATAGTATAGAGGAAAGGGAAACATCAAATTAAGAAAATTTTCTGGAAAACAGTAATATAAGTTTTCATCATCCCTTCAGATAAAGTTCTGTTTCACAGTTTCTATTGCATTCTCTTATGTAGATGCTTAAGTCTATGTCCACATATATTTATTTTAATACTGAAAAATAGATATGTAGAGCATAGCGTTCCCTTTGAAATCAGACATATTTCCTTAAAAAACTAAGAAAATTGTCTAATCAAGTGAGACAGCACTGACAGGTTCTTTCAAATTAATAATTAATATGTAGGCATTTTAGCTGCTAAATTACTAAATAGTAGTGTTTATTTTCGTACAGTCATTTGAGTAAAAATTCAAGACATCTGAACAGCTTAGCCTAAGTCAGATTTATGAGAATTTTTAAAAACGGGCATTTCTGTCAAAATGTAGGACATTTCCCAATACTACGTTTCAGTCAATCATTTTACAGTCGGCTTAGTTTACTATAAGATTGCATATATAGTTAATAATATAAAAATTTTATTTAATTTATGAAATTACTTTACACGAACCTTTAGATATGAATTCCATAATCGTAAGTTTATGTCTTAATAAATTGTTTCACGGAAAATCACCTGCAGAGTTACTCTACTTTATTCTTTTTACCTGTCTCTACTAGGTACCTTCTATCTTATTATACATTTTGTCTACAATCATTTTCGGATCTAAAATTCTTTAAACATGTAACGAAAAGCTGGGAGGAACAATGGGGATTTGTTTTAAGCATGTGTTAGGAAAGTTAGGTAAGTGTTAATCACTTGTTGTTCCAAAGCTACATTTATGTATTACACAGGAATATAAAATGAGACAACATTTGTTAATATCGCCTAATCCAAGGTTTAATATAAGTGACAAAATTTGCCATTATCTCACAAGAATAGCAGAAGTAAAACTTGTAGTTATGCTTATAAAACATGCCACTTGATACATTAATATATGTGACTTCTAAGGCTAGAAAACAATCCTGAGGACATGATAAGTTCAGTGATTTCGGAATCCACATGTTATGTTTTAGTGGCCCGAAATCTAACTCCAGTTAGATCGTTTCTGATTGTTATCGAAATATACATGTCGTCAATCCTCGCATATAATTATCGACTTAAATCACGTTAGTGAATAACGGACTTCAATAAGTCAAATACGAGAATGGATTTTTGAATACGTATAATCCGTACAATCGTTGATCGGAAAACGAAACTACCGAATGACGTGCGATGGAGAAGGTGAGTGAGCCAATTCGATTTAACTAAGCGTTAATCGATATTTATAGTCAGACAAAAATAAGTTACAGACATGTGATGAATAAGATAGGAAATTTCATGCAGTTAGTTCCCTTTATTTAAGATAGGAAATGTATACACATACGCTTACATAAAACAGTCAGGGTTGATAAGCGAATAAGTGACAAGGCCAAAAGGTAGCTTGAGAAAAAATGGATAATATCAGAAGTGGTGTTGTGGATATTATAGTAATTTCAGTAGTTGAGATCATGAATCAATTGAAGCTAGACCACCATGGGAAAGCTTTAAGCACTGGACGGCCGTCTCGTTCTATTGTGGGACTCCTCAGCAGTGCGCATCCACGATCCCGCCTCGCGAAATTCGAACCCAGGACCTATCAGTCTCGCGCGCGAGCGCTTGACCTCTAGACCACTGACCCGGCCGGCATCCAATGGAGTTAATGTCTAACTTTAACCGATCTACGAAATTGAGTGACACATCTACCAATGTCTTCAGTGAGTTAATATCTCACAACAGACCTGGTTGAAATCCACTGGTTACTGCTTCTCACTAGAACTCCAGGAGTAACCTCCTGAAGCCAGTCACTAGTGAGCATATGTTGATTAATATCAGAAGTGGTTTTGTGGATATTATAGTAGTTTTAGTAGTTGAGATCATGACCTCAGCTATTAAAAAATGGATAAGTTGGTTTGTCTATAAGCTAGAAAAAGCCATGCGGACTTGATATAGGGTCAGCCACTACAAAGTCCCTCTGTAGAAAGTAGCACATTAGTTTAAAAACTTCTGTTTTCGAATACAACACAAAGGTGTAAAGAAAGTACATGAATGTCATAAATACGTGGACAGAAATGAAAATGTTGGCGTGAGATCATCAGCAGATCAATAAACGTACAAAAACATAACATGCATTTGTGTTGTGACTGTTTGGACGACGAAGTAATACGTTTGAATGAGCGACTCGATATACCTTGATGACAGAGTAATAGATTGTTTATGGGTATGACAGCAGAATAAATCATGAAAATCAGTAAGGTAGAATATAACAGGAATTAGACTGTGGTTCCGACTGAATATAAGAACAAAAAGCAGTGAAATATGATGTTTTAATAAGTCGTAATAGAGTAAGTACCGTTGATTATCGACTGTTGCATTCGAATTCACCATACATGGGGTTTATGTGGGATATTCCTTGCTCAACTGCAATTGATGATAAGCATAAAATGCGACGTCAGTGTACGTTGTTGTTCGCGTCACAACCAGATGCATGAAGTTATCGTCGAATATGTATTAGTAGAATGACCAGATGAACAGAAAAGTGACTGTCAGTACGAGATACGCGGAGTCGTATCCATTTTTTGGTTGTGAAGCCTAGAGTGGTTTATGTCGTTTGAGGGTTTATTCCTACTTACTTGGTCACATTTCTTTTAAAGGCTTACCAAAATGAATTTAAAATTCCCAAACATTATTTAAGAACGAGGAGTCCTACAGCCGGACGATTTTCTTATTTGACAAAATTTTACCGCAAAGTTATGTTACAAATGAAAACACCACAAGAAATTACGGTAATACGTGCACTAAATAACTGCTTGATAGTGATACAAGTGGTTATGAATTTAAATGGCAGACATTACGTCACCTCCATTTATAAGTTCTGCAAAAATTCATTGGTATCAAAATTAATCTAAAATTAATTTCTGTCATTTAATAACCTGATTTATATTATGGATATCGCTATTTTATCCCCAAATAAACATTCTCAGTAATTAAAAATCTAATTTCATCAGATTAAGCAATGTCACATTCAAAAAAAATCCTACGGTAACTAAAATTATCTCAACCAATGTTTTAGGTGTATTTTCTTCCATAATTTTGACACCTACTATCATCATTATGTCCACGCAGACGAGTTGCTTAGCACTAATGATCACCTTGTAATTTGTACTCTGCAAAGACAAATTATCTGCAAAGTTTTATGATTTTCCGAGTTCTTTTAAATGGCATCAGCTAAGAATGCTTACTTTTTGGAAAATAATATTTCGACAAATTGTTTTTGATAACGAGAATAAAATAACTCATGGGTCCGACAGTTTATGTAAGTTACATTTACTTCGTAAGTATATTCCAGTTATTATAACAATTACCTTATTTATGAAACAAAATATACGATTTTCTATATATATATATATTTATATATAAACTCAAGAAACTAATTTGGTATTTGGTATTACTACATAGTGACTTTCTTATCAATAAATACAGGTATAAGAATAGTATCCCCGATACTCGAGAAAGTACTTTACACTGAAAAAATTGAAGCTTCAAGTTTACTAGTTTGCTGAAAATAGAAGTGAATTTGTATGGGTGATCCGTATTTTCTATTCAGAGTTTCAAGAAAAAATTTATCCTTACACTAAATGAATCTATCATCAATCGAAGTTGTTTTCCCATACAATCCATAGATGAAAGGTGGACAGAAAAATACTCCACAGCTGCTAACTTCAGTGTTTTACAAACAACGGAAGTGAAACTACTCTTCGTTAACTTTTTAAAATACTGAAATGTGAATATAGAAATTATCCATTTTTTAGCGGTTATAATGTGAACGAATGCCAAATGTGAATGGATTTTAAATAAAAAATCGACGTATTAATCATATACAAAATGTTTTGTAAATAATATTTTTCTGTTACTAAATCATCATATTATATGCTAGGCTGCAATAGTATTTTGTTATTGCTAGTAAACATGCTTGTTTACACAGAAACTACAAGTTTTGATCCAAATTAGTTTTTATGTAATGATTTATTTTATGGACAAGTATTAACATGTTTCTTAAGAGTCATCAGTCAACCAAAGTTTTGTGTTAAGATTTATAATGATAACTTTTATGTGAAGGGGTACTGTGTTACTAAAACTTAATTCAAACCGTTTATTGTTGAAAATTGAATGAACACAAAACATATTTTAACTTCGTGTCAATGTTGAACGATGTTTGAATTTAATCCACCAGGGCTACTGATGCTTGTGTCATAGCGTCACAGGGTTAAGCTCAGGTGTTCAGTATTCACAGAGCTTGGATGGTGTCGGGTTATCCCGGAAACTAATTTATAATTACCCTCTTAAATTGCATACTTATAATGTTGAAATTTCTTTCTAAAGTATTAAGAATTTTCATATTTTAAATTAGAACAACACATATAGGTGAATAGTATCGTTTTCAATTAGACCAACATCAAGCTTTACTCTAATACAAAATAATATTTGTTTGAATATATGTAAATATTATACTAATCAAGGCAGTTTATAAGTCAGTGATAATAAAAAAAATAGATTACATAGACCGACATTATAAGGAAAAACTTCAAACGGATGGAGTGATGACGGGTGTACCAGAATAATAAGGGGTTAAATCAATATTTCACAACAAAAAGTAGATATTGTAATAGCGCATTAACATATCACTAAAATTAACTAGTAAGAAGTATTCAGATAATTAGGCAATGAAGAATTTATTTGAAAAAGGGGTGAAGAAAAATAAATGAATAAAGGGTATGGAAAATAACAATAATTACTATAAATAAAATTGTTCGCCAAGTCTAATTCAGTAAAGAAAAAGATTAGAGTGTTACAAATTTCTTATGAATACAAAGACTGTCTCAGTCTCAAATCTCTATAGCCTCTGCTAAATGTAAGAGGTGAGAATGAACCCCATAAGTAAAAGAAATGGGTGTACAATAAATTGCTCTAAATGATTTGTTATTATCTACTACTGGACTCCTATCGACCATGAGTGATAGAACAAAGTTGCTTATTGTTTTGATTATACCTTTCTCTAACCGTGAAGGGAGGTGTTCACTAACCCGTTGGCTTAGTTGTCTGATTATACGCGTGATGTAGACTTCTCCACAGGAGCAGCTGAATTCACAAATACGCGAGGGTAGTTTAATATTTTCATATATCCACAAAAATATTGGTGTATATAAGGTTAAGAGCTGATGAGAGTCTGATTGAAATTTTAATCTGAGGAACCACAGATGTCAAGTCGCAAGTGAAAAAACTGACTTATATCGGCTTGGTTCGTTATCTAAATCCCTTTTCTGGCTATTTTGATGGAGGGACTTGCTAATTAAGTGAATCAATAAAAATTCAAACAAGAGAAGAAATTAAGTATATATTTAAAATGTTTTTTTATGGGCACATTATAAAATTTTCTTAGTAATACCGAGTAAGTATGTATACCTTACATGATCCTGAATTAACAAGGTATATTTTTCATTCCTGATTATTCGATAATCCATAAGGCCAAACTTATCTATGAATGTCAACCTTACTTTTAATTATTACAGTTGACAAACAACTGACGTAGGCAGCCTATAAATCCATCATATAACTATCATATAATGGATTTCGATATGTTTATACTGACAACATGAATATAAAAATGAGTAAAACTTTGAGTTTATGAACATATTTACGTTACATATCATTTGTCTTTTGAAAATATAACTCGAGAAATCCAATAGATACAGTATTGCGCAGACCTGTTAATACTTTTAAGACAAACAGAAACAGTGCGATCTATATCGACTAATAGTGGTGTAGTTAGATGCGCGCACACACACTCACGGGCGTGAAATATGAATATTTTGATGTCTACAGCCTCTGAACTTGCTTGATAGGTTGTATAAACCTCATAGTCTGATATAGTTACAATATACGACATGCGTGAAAGAAATTCAGACAACTGAATTCAATTTGACATTATCGGTTGTAATTAATTGGAACAATACTTGTAATTCAAGTATTGTGTGATAAATTCTTGGAAATTTTTAAAATATGTCTAAACCTCAATTTAGATTTCTTTATCGTGATAACAGTTTTGTAAGAACAGTTACTCTAGAAGGCCCTATTAATACATGAAATAGAACACAGAATGAATAAGGGTTATTTATCAATGATTAGTAAATTAAATATGTTCTGAACTAGCATTATATTATTTACAAGCTTAATGAAGGGATCTGATTTTAATTGATAGTCAATCATCCATATTATTTAAAACAGCCACTCTCCTGATAAAAGCTGGAAATCAAGTTGCACTCAAACGTGCTCCGATCATTAAATAAGAATTCATCTTGCTTTAAACAGATTCTACTTAAAATAAAAAAAGGTACTGCAGATTTTACTAAATATTCACCAAGGTTTCCTAGACTAGTTGGAGCTTAAATCAACTTTGGCTTTTTCCATACGATCATTGAGATGAAAAATAACAATTTTAATAAGAATATAAAGCCTTCATACAATTTGTAAATACCGTTATTATTGAGATAAGATGGTGGTTAGAGGTAGTCGACAGGAGACCCTGAACCTAGGTTTCGTACTATTTGGGAATCGTCAGCAAGGTGTATCTGTAATCAATTGTAAATACATCTCAGTCCTACAATAGGTCAATTGCGGCCCGGATAACCCAGTGGGAGCGTTTCTGACTGTGAAGCCGGGTGACACGAGATAGAGTCCATCAGGGAATATCAGTTCCCTAAAAATTTTATGTTATGGGTAACAGACAAAAAAATGTCTTTCATAATCATGACTGTGTTAAAAAAGTTAGAAAACTTAAAATTATTATCCATCTATTGAAACACTGTCTTCTAAACTAACCTCACTCCATTAAAATCAGTGTTAATATTTTTGTCTCTTCTTAACAGTTACTTTAAATATACAGAAAAAAATTACACAAATAAATGACTTAACAAAAAATTTGTTTTCTAAACATTTGCAAGTAAATATCATAATGATATGAAAATTTGTTATAACATGTATCCACAAATTTTATTTTAGCCAATTGTTTTTTTTATTTTTTTCAGAGTAAATTTACAAGACAAGTTCATATTTAAAAATACGTATTCGTTATGTTCTTGACAAATTTATAGAACTCTTGTTTACTTATCTGTGAAAATGACAATGATTATGGTAAGTGATGACAATATTAATACCCATGATTAAATCTATTATTGTTAATTAAAACAACTTTTTATATATAGTTAAAATCATGAGTCAATTGAAGTTAGACCACCATGTAAAACAATGAAACCACTGAGGGGGGGCGCCTGGGGGGCTTTGGTCTCTCGGCGCCACGCGCTGCCGACGAGT
>NC_031495.1:40072607-40081072 GCF_000237925.1 Schistosoma mansoni | reverse complement strand
CAGTGCTTCCATGTTTTTCATGGTGGTCTAGCTTCAATTGACTCATGATTCTAACTTTATATAAAGCAACTTCCGTTTGGTCCTAAGATATTATAAGGTAATTTTCTTTGATTCACACGTAGCAAATATATCATTGTATTCATAGGATAAATGTAACATTTCATTTCTATCTTTTTTTTCGGACATTCTGATTGCTTCCTGTTCTAGGTCTTTGTTATTGTACTGATTTATTCAGCTGTAGTGACGTTCGCAGTTGAAAATTTTAGAGAGTTTAATAAAAAAAACTCGAAGCAAGTATGAGATATTGTTACAAAAGGAAGTTATACTAATCAGGTAAATGCTGACCATACATTATATAAAACCACTATGTATGCAATACATAATCGAACAAAACGACTGAACTCATATCGAAACAACTTAACTAAAAAGTGAAATCACAACCACTTCAGAGGTAAAAAGAGTTCCCTAATACACTAAATATACGTTTTTTATACCGAATATATTAATATGTCAACTATACTAACCTATCACATTCATAGTGTTAGTGATGCATATAATGTGTAAACGTGTATTTTCTATATACTAGAGAAGCTTTATTTTTATAGTACTTTCAAATGATCGTTTAGTGTCGGCTGTTGGTCACTTTCTATAATTTTGGATCCCCAAGGAAATATTTGGTAATCTCCAAAAGTATTTCGTAACAATACACACAATGAATATTCTACTGAATGTTTTTTGTTCTGTTAAACTATTTTAATTGCACTAACATTTACAATATTTTCCACGCTTTTATATGGATTAATCGAAATATTAAGATTTCTTTTACCGAAATGCCAAATAAAAGAGAACAGAAAGGGAACTGAAGAACAATAAAAATACCAACAGAATAAGGTGATTAATGGAGTATGTAATGCACAACGCAAAGGAGATGTACAAATGATGTATTTAGTGTATGATATCAAATCTTACCAAGCCACTGTATGCTCACTAGTAACTAGCTTCAGGATGTAACTCTTGAAGTTATAGTGAAAAGCCGTAACTAGTGGAGTTCAATCCATGTGAGGTGTGAGGCAGTTATCCACTTCAAGCAATGGATGAAGGGTTGCGCAAGATCATAGATTGAATAGAGTTAGACATTAACATCGTTGGATGCCAATTCAGTGGTCTAAAGGTTTAGTGTTCGAAAGTGAGACCGGAAATCCTGGGTTTGGGTCTCGCGTTTAGAATCATGGATGCGCACTGCTGAGGGGTTTCATAATATGTACAAACAGTGGTCAAGTGCTTCTAGGTTTCCAACGGGTTCTAGATTAGATGGGCTCGTGATTTTAACCGCGAAACTTTTATAAACCTCGAATCTCAGTTGACCGCCAAGAGTTGATTTCATCTTATTGATATAATCAGCTGTATTCATTAAAACCAAACTCGAACTTTTATATGACTACAAGATAATTACGTCATCATTTTGTTTGATGTTTCTTAAAGCTGTCAGATATTCAACTTTGATGTTAATGAAATATAGTATTGGTTTGCACTATCTACTAACTTTTTTTGAAACAGCCATTCATTTCCTTATTCATTGGATACAAATCTTTCAACTGGCTAGGTGGATTTTCGAATTGAGCTTCTGTATTATCCTATCAGTATTTGTTTTCGGTATGTGAAATTTGAGTCGCAGTGATAAGGCCTCTATTTCTGTTTTATTCAGCTTCATATTCGATAAGTCATAAACAAACTTCGAAGATTTTTCCAATAACCCCTCATTTCCTTGTTCTTTTATCAGTTTTCGAGAGAGATTTAGTGAAGTTCTTGCAAACCTCAATTTGAAGATCTTAAATAAAGCGAAACTGTCCAAATAATCCATTACTTAGTGTATGCAAAACGAACGATTCCTGAGTTATCATAATCAAAACAATTTCACACTAACATCACAAGCAATTAAGATGCATACAGTAAGCCAATTACGTTCACTGGGAATTAACGTAGGAGACACAAAAAAAGTATTTTTGTGAAATATATTCTTCACAGCATACCTTAAAAAATAATGTATGCTGAAATGGATTACTTTATAGTTCAATAATTATCATTATCGACTTAGTCAAAATGATTTCAAAGATCTTGACGAGTTAGTTCAACTGTACGATATATTGAAGTTGAGAGTTCATACTTCTTTATACAGTTCGATCATCTTTAGTCAGAGTACAGTCTTGAGAGGAAATGCAGCAAAAAATATGGTCACTATAATCATTTATTGAATGGTCGTTAGTTGTTTTAACTGTTTCATGCATTAACTGTTCACAAATCTGAAGTTATGCTTTACCATACTTTAATTTGTATACAATCCCATTAGGTCATTATTTCATTAGAGGCAAAAAATATACACCGTTCATCCTTTACTTTAAGATGTTCTCTTATTCGTTAGAATAGATGTACATGATATGTCTCGTTGATTGAACGCTATATTCGGATCCTAAGCTAGTTTCGTAACCCCCAAGCTAGAACTACACAGCGACTTGAACAAGAGAGAAAAGGCACAAAATATGAGGGAAGCACTTTACTCCAAACGTTCATTTATGTACAGAAAATATAGGATTTTTATAGTATTTTAGAAGTCCTTGGGTTTTACTGAATATTCTAGAATACTACTAAACATAGCAGCAGCGTAGTAATCAGCCAATCAGAACCTCTACATGTGACTTTTCATTTCCGCATTTTTTCTAGTAAAACTTCTAATCAAACGTTGATTGGATAAAATGCTCCTTAATGTTTCCTGGGCTTGTCATGTCGATTGCGAGAAACTTGCAAAATCATCCCAACAGATTAAAAACTTACTTGTAAATAAGCAAAGATGGATAGTGGCTAGCAGTGGAATCCAGGTCGCTCGTTTCGTCCTATTTGGGACTCGTCAGCTGGATGTACTTGCATCTCAGAGTTGATGTTCACTCTGGGACTCGAACCCAGTACCTTTTGCTTCTTTGCTTATAATGCTTGTGAATTAAGGCTATATCGAGGCAATACGCACAGTATGCACATATGCCAATAAGAGACTGATCAATTGCAGTCCTAAAAATCAATGGGAAGATTCAAACAAACAATACCAAGTGAATTCATACTTGTAAATAGTCTCAAAAAATGTTAGCGTAATATAATGGCCAAAATGTCAATCTTACTGCTGAAAATGATGAGCTTCATGATGATGGTCTTTACCAATTAATGTATCGTTCAAGTGTTCCGAATTATAAAATGCATCTAAGGAGAACATAAATGACTACATTATTTAGCTGTCATGTCTTACTGAAACATTTTAAATCAAAATAAAAATATTTAATCTGGACATAGTAGTCAACACTTGGTAATGACCGTATTTGTCCGTAGTACATTGTATACGCGATTAAATCTATTTTAATTTAAGAAAATGGAGCATTTTAGAGTTTTGCATCTAAACTATAGGTTTCATCTTTTAAAATCAAAGTAGTTTGTGATGAAAACATGGAGACGTTCTGCCTTTATTTTGTGGTTGGAAACAATCACTTTCAAAGTATTCGTATGGTGTGGTCTACTTATATCCATATAAGTAGTATATGGTGATGGTAAGACATAGAATGTATTTTGGCAGAAGACCGACAAGGAAGGAACTGAAATGAAGCGCAATTGGTAGGAAAATGCATAAACAATGAAATTAGTGAAGATGGATTGATATTTACAAAAGGGACAATGAAGATTGAGACAATTGATTGTTATTTTGCAAATTAACTGTTTGCTGTATGGTTATCAGATCTTAGTAAGACAGTCGGTGATGTTGTGCTAAATACATTCGGTTGTCCCTCACTTGTGTTTTGTTCACTACATTCATTATTTGATAAGTTTAAATGACTGTATTTATCATGTCAAATCTAGTGCTTTTAAATATCACAGTTGAAATAATTAATGTAGAGATTTTAAAAAAATGGTGAGGATTAAGTTACAATATATTTTAACTAGTTGATTTAGTTTTAACTTCAATCAATCACTCAGATAATGAACTCTTTTACATAAAGCGAAGTCATATTGTATTGCTAGTATTTCAATATAGACATCTGTAACTTTATATAACCACCTCATGTGTATCTATTCTCCTCCAGAAGGGATAACAGGCATAAGTAAGTAGGTAAGTAAGTCATTAATTTTAATATTATGTCATTATTCTCAAGAAACCGTAAATAAATGTTTATGTATGTGTAGTAGTAAAATGTTACTTCAACTAATTCTTTATTCATTCTGTGTAATAATCTTCCTTATGTTTTTGTTACCTTATCAAATTTCTTGATGTAGTTACTTTTGAAGCCAAAAATCTTCATGAGTGTAATAGAAAACTAGAAGTAACAATGAGTGATTGTTTTAAAAAGGAGTTACGAACTTCTAATAAGCAATGTCATATAAGAGTGAATATTTATAGCGCTTAATTTACAGTATAGGATAAAATAACTAAGAAAATATTTTGTAGCTTAATCACAGACCTTAGTGTTGATGTATAAATTTATTCGTCATTTTGCAAGACTTGAAGAAGTACCAATAATTTGTAAAAGGATAAAGCATTTACCTTAATCCATGTATAAATACCTTGTAAATTTATTAGTGGATTTTATTGGCATATTAAACCCACAATTTTGGCATTACAAAACTAAAACGACTGCAAACGATATCCTTTAATATGAGACCAGCTTCCTATCATACAAAACTTTCATTTTATTGACTTATATGAATTATTTTCTTATCCTGAATAATATTCTATCCTCGAGTTAGCTACAGTAAACTAATGATTCTCAAAGACACACGTTAAGACTGAAGTTTGATATACTTGGTCCTGACGACCATTGATTTCTCTAACATAGTACATATTAGGATTTCAATACCAATCATGTCATACGTATATTAATGTGATATCTTACAAGAATACAATTATGTATATCTAAACGATAAATAAAATGTCATTATGATTATTAGATCCTTATAACTATTACGAATTTCGAAACACTGAATTTTGGCTTGAACTTCTTATTAATCACATAAATTAATAAAAATTTTAATATCTCCTTGAAGTTTAGTATCCTTACCAGTTACCATTCGTTAAAATGTATAATTCCTCACATAAATTGGGATTCTTTTAGTGAAGTCTTATTTATAAGGAAACAGTAATTCAAAGTTAATCTTCTCAAAAGTGTCGTAATGTTCTGTTTGATCAAAAAACCCAATACCATCACTGAGTAAGGATAAACAAATGAAATAATATCTGTCCTTTGTGTGTTAACTTCTGATTCTTCTAAGTCTACTTGAATAAAGTTATATCCAAGTCACTTAAATCTAATTATCAATGATTTGTGCAAGTGTATTCGCTAAAAATGATGGACACCTTCGTTTTGTTAGTTTCTTGCAGCTTCACAGATTATTGGTTTGCTAATGTATAGTAGAAAATCTTAATAAAACTCAGGATATCATTACATAATGGATAAAACGCTAATTCTAATGAAACCTGTTGAACACTCATTACTTAAGACGGAATTATTTACATTATGTAATCCTCTTGCCAACCATATGTTAAAAGCTATAAACATATGGTTATATTTGACAAGTTTCCATAAAAACGTCCTGACAAAACAATTTATGTTTAATTATTTTATTTGAATATTTATCATGTAAGAACAACTCTTGACTTTAAAGAACAATACAAACTAATAACTAGTAAGAACATAAAGTTTTTACAGTGAAATTCACTAGTCTGAAATTTGGTTGTTAATATTGTTGTTGAGTTGACATTACGATAAAACCAAAAGATATCACGGTTACTCAGTACATATATCACATTGATGAACTAAATGTACATTATAATAACATTGAGTTTCATTATTTATTTGAAAAATTCCCATATTGTGATTTAGAACAACATATATAAGCGAACAATATTGTTTTCGATTAGATCCTCATCAGGCTTTACTCTAATATACAGTAATATTTATATGCATATACGAAATTATTAAACCAATCAAGGCAGTTTATGAGTCAATGATAACAGTGGAATAGATTACATAATCAAAATTAATAATAAGTAGAAAGTACAAATTGATAGTGTAATGACAAGTGTACTAGTTGTGATAAGAATAATAAAAGGCTTGAATCAATGTTACATAATAGGAAAATAGGTCAATGATTAAAAAATATAAACACTGAAATGACATTCATAAAAATCATAAGATTACGTAGTAAGAAGTGTTCAGATAATTGGACTGTGAAGCGAATATTAGAAAAAATAATAAGTAAATGATTGGTAGGGGGGTGAAGAAAAATAAACGAAGAAGGAGTATGGAAAATAAATTATTTATTAAGGCCAAGGGAGAGATAAGGTGTGCTACAAATTTCTTATGAACACAAAGACTTGGGTTGTTGGATCGAATTCCTATAGCTTCCGCTATGTGTAAGAGACGAGATCGAACCCCATAGGGAAGACTAGTAAGAATACGATAAATAACTTTAAAAGACTGATTTCTGTCAAATTCATGACCGCTATCGATCAAGTGTGAAAGAATCGAGCTCCGTATCGACTTGACCATACCTTTTCCTAACCATGAAGGGAGGTGTTCACTAACTCTTTGGTTCAGTTGTCTGGTAGTGCGCCCAATATAGCTTTCTCCACAGGAGCAGCTGAATTTATAGATACACATAGAAGTGGCATAACCGGGCAACTTATCCTTTAGTTGGGGAATCACCATAGATCGTGTCGAGTACGAAAGAAAGAGGTCGGCTGCATTAAACGTCCTCTTAACTGCTTTAGTCAGTCTATCCCGTAGTACATCATTAGCTGAATCGCCGTTGAATTGTAGTTTCAGGAAGAGCGGTTTCTTCACAGCTGTTGATACCTTTATTTTCTTATTTGTTAAATGCAAGTGTTTCTTCAGGAATCCTTGTGGATAACCCCTTTTGATCAACATATTATGTATGACCTCTAACTCATTGTTGATTGAATCGACTGAGCAAATCTTCCTAGCTCTATTTGCCAGACATTTGACTAAGTTTCTTTTATAGTAGAGAGGTATAAAGCTTAAGAAGTGTGTGTACTGGCTAGATGAAGAACTTTTCCTAAACACACTTCTACTGATAGAACCGTTCGCTTTTTTGATTAACAAAACGTCAAGGAAATTTAATTTATTTAATTGCTTGGTGTTTGTTGTTAAACAGTTCTAGTAGTTCCACTTTGCCAATGTCCTGATCAACAATAATAAAAGTATCATCAACGTACCGACAACAGAAGTCAAGCTTATTGATAACATTTTTGAGGGGTCCATTCTCTAGTTTCGCAAGAAAAAAGTCATCAAGAATAGGACCTAGAGGTGAACCCATCGCTATACCATCAATTTGCCTATAATATGTGTTATTAAAGACAAAATGAACATTCATTGTACATTTCAAAAGTAATTCTTTAAGACTGACCTCGGGAATTCCAACATTGATTTGTTTTTCATGTAATTGTTGACACACAAAATCAATAGTCTCAGTTAGTGGCACATTGGTGAACAGGGAAGCAACATCTAGAGATATCGTCCGTTTCCCACTTAAGTTCATATGTTCAACCTTCGAAATGAAATCAAAAACGTCTTTTACGCTTCTGTTGACGACTAGTTTGTGTAAGGGTTCTAGGATTTGAACTAGCCACTTTGCAGTTTTATGGTAGGGTGAATTATACATGTCCAAAACTGGACGAAGCGGAAGACCTGCCTTGTGAACTTTGGGTAGACCATATAGTCGTGGCGTGTTCGATCCAGTGGGTTTAAGTGAATCGTGTATACTCGGAGTAAGTATTCCTTTATTTTTTAATTCCTTGAGTGAGTTAGTCAGCATTTTCTCTGTTTTCATATTTATGTCTTTTACGTCGTTGAGTTTCTGAAATTTAGTCGTGTCATTCAAAATCGAGTTCATTTTATCGATGTAATCGGCTTTGTCCATTAGAACTAGCCCTCCTCCTTTGTCCGGCTTGCTCATGATTAGAGTGTTATCTTTTTTAGGTATATGTAAAGCATCTCGATGTTGTTTGGTAAGTGGATTTTTTACAGTATATTTACTATTCTTGTATTGTTGGCAGATGTCCACCAATGTGGTCTTAAACCTAGTAAGTTCATCGGGAGAGGTAGGGACCAAATCTGTTGTTTGTGTAATTAGTATTCAAACTACTTCTTGTCGTGTTGATTGATTTTGATGGATTTCAAATCAGCTGGTTTCTTTCTAACATATCTTCTGATATGGTGTATGATTATGAAGAAACTACCGCAAAGCTGCACATTATTGAGTAGGTCGTGATTGTTGAAAAACTGTTGAGACTGGATGTACATCCATCGCTTGATAGGGTTACTAAAATGTCAACAGTTTATTCCTGCATTAGTGAAAGATTTCGGGAGATTTACGGCCAATTTGAGTTGGCAAGTAAATAACAGTTGTTGATC